>NC_058081.1:99685763-99985763 GCF_014858855.1 Bufo gargarizans
GGGAATATCCTAGAACTAGAACAAACGTTCTGTTTCATTCAGGGTCATTCGGCACAACTGCTTACATTCTTATATGTGACTGATTAAAACCTATTATTTCTACTAATTGCACGTATACATACCATAAAAGGATGTTCCGGTAGTATGTGTGTGAGCACCAATGTTTTTCTTTATGATTGGTTTAAACGCTGTTGTTATGCAAACTTTTCTACTGCCTATATAAGGCCAAGCGATAGCATAATAAAGTTAGACTGTTTCTCAGTGCAACTGACGTCAGTGTCTCAAATCAAGGTTGTCGTAGAGGTCCAGAAAGGTCCAAATCCTTTCACTCACCTACAATCTTTTAGAGGGTCAGCTCACCTGCAGGCCCTTGCATGTACTGTTTTAGAGGGTTTGCTCACTAGCAAACCCTAACCTACAATCTTTTAGAGGGTCAGCTCACCTGCAGGCCCTCACATATAATGTTTTAGAGGGTCAGCTCACCAGCAGGCCCTCACCTACAATCCTTTAGAGGGTTAGCTCACCTCCAGGCCCTCGCATATAATGTTTTAGAGGGTCAGCTCACCTGCTGGCCCTCGCATATAATGTTTTATAGGGTCAGCTCACTAGCAGGCCCACACCTACAATCTTTTAGAGGGTCAGCTCACCTACAGGCCCTCAAATGTAATGTTTTAGAAGGTCAGCTCACCAGCAGGCCCTCACCTACAATTGTTTTGAGGGTCAGCTCACCAGCAGGCCCTTACCCATAATGTTTTACAGGGTCAGATCACCGGCAGGCCCTCGCCCATAATTTTTCAATGGTTAGCTAAGCAGCAGGCACTCGCCAATAATTTTTTCAATGGTCAGCTCAGCAGCAGGCACTCGCCTCTAATGTTTTAGAGAGTCAGCTCAGCAGCAGGCCCTCATCTGTAAAGTTTTAGAGGGTCACCAGCAGGTCCTTGCTCCTAATGTTTTTGAGGGTCACCAGCAGGCCATCAATCATAATTTTTCAAGGGTGTATGATGCCCCCCTTTATGTGTAATAAAGGGTGTATTGGAGTGCCGGTTCCTTGTAATTTTTGGAAGACCTTTCACTTAGTGCATAGGCTTTCTGAGTGTAGGAGTCCCACTACCTGAACAATTGTACCACAATGTGAATGAGGCCCTCCTTTATGTGATATATATAGGTTGTTTTGGAGTGCCTCTTCCTTGTAATTTTTGTAAAGTAAATATACAGAAAAGAATGTCTCCTAACAATTTTTTCTATGTCTAAAATCGATTTTATCTTCGGTTTTGTGCATATTATTGTCAGTCTGTAAAAGTGGCGTACTACTCGAACAACATCGTCACCACCAGCAACCTCGAAGTCCAAGATGCATTTAAGCATCCTCCCCATGCTGTTCCCGAACCATTTTGGTGGTTTTCCCATCAATTTCTGACCTTTTCTTATGAACCAGACACCCTCCCCTCTTCAGAGCAGGGGTTGCCTGGTTTAATGCTTGGGTTCTCCCATTGACTTCCATTGTGCTCGGATGCTCGGTAGAGCACCCGAGCATCCCGAGGTGTTCAACCCGAACACTTTGGTGCTCGATCAACACTCATTTTAATTAATTTCATATTAGGAACTATGTGTGTGCGTTTCTGAGGCTGGATTGTCCCCCAATGGAAACTGGGATTAATGTAAGTAAGTGAAATCTGCCTACAGTATTACAGATTATGCTAGAATGTAGGAACCATATAAATAAATGGAAATAGATAACTGAATAGATCACATGGATGGATAGATAGATAGATAGATAGATACACATGAGATAGGTAGAGAGATAGATACATAGATAAATAGGAAATAGATAGATAGATACATAGATGAATAGGAAATAGATAGATAAATAGGAAATAGATAGATAGATAGATACATAGATGAATAGGAAATAGATAGATAGATAAATAGGAAATAGATAGATAGATAGATAGATAGATAGATAGATAGATAGATACATAGATACATAGATAAATAGGAAATAGATAGATAGATGGATACATAGATGAATAGGAAATATATAGATAGATAAATAGGAAATAGATAGATAGATAGATAGATACATAGATAAATAGGAAATAGATAGATACATAGATAAATAGGGAATAGATAGATACATAGATAGATAGATGCGTAGATAAATAAAAAATAGATAGATAAATAGGAAATAGATAGATAAATAGGAAATGATAGATAGATAGATAGATAGATAGATAGATAGATAGATAGATAGATAAATAGGAAATAGATAGATAGATAGATAGATAAATAGGAAATAGATAGATAGATACATAGATAAATAGGGAATAGATAGATAGATGCGTTGCAGAACATTATCTCCTCCTGACCACATAATACTCAGTGATGTGACACATCAGAATGCAGTAAATTTCCTTATCTGAATAAAAGAACAATCTGCTTGGTCTTTCTGCTACTTAACGTGATGTATACATGCAGTGCTTCTAGCTCCGCGCCCGGCATGAATACATATGTGCAGAACACTGTACATTTATGTCATCTGTTCAGCAGTTACAGGGAGCCCCCCTGTCTGTGCACACCATATGCTTTCACCCCATGAGGTAGAGGTCTCATTAAAACCATCTTATGCCCCACATTTGCAATACCCATCAGTGTGGGCAGCTGGGGAGCTACTGATGTGACCTCCAGTATCCGTTCTTTGTAGCTGAGCCTTTCCCAGCGCCCTCCCTCCCCTCCACTCCTCATCACTGTGACCTTTAAAAAGCCTTGGTCCTTCCCTCCCCTCCATCCATCTCACAGTCCCCTGTCTACACCACTGAACTCCTGCTGCGAGATTAATTGTTCCCATCACCCCTAATCCATCACACTTCCCCAAGATTGTTTTGACATTTAGTTAATTTTTTGGCTGATGATTTATCAAATTCTTATTACCATGCTCTGAAGGGGTTCATTTATTGTGTTGATTCATGGTAATGCTAAAAGTGGAAGCCTGCAGAATTTTAAATACTTCTGCTGCCTCAGCTTGCTCAGTCCTTTCTCGCTCATGCCGACAGTGGGGAAAAATACTGAAAGACTGTGGAGGCCTAGAGAGAAAACAAAAGCAATATAAGCAAAAGCAAATGGAAATAACAAGGTAACACAGGCAGAAAGAACCGCAGCCCAGCGCAGGGCAGACACAGCAGGGGTTCGTGCAGCGAGGTACAGGGGTTGGTATAAATTAGGACTCCGGGTGAAGGATTAAAAATTAAAGAGAACACCACATGAATAATGAGGTCTGGTCTTTGAGTTGGATTTTTGTGAAGTTTTGCAGTGCTTTATTCGCTTGTGTTTTAGTTGCGACTGGGAAAACGTGGTTGACTGACAACCAGTATAATGGTTGTCATTCAGCGGACCATGATGGTTATCTGCCTGGTTAGGTGGCAATGCCATGATGGGGATGGAGAGCTACCTAACTAGGGAGCTTTTCCATTCAGAACATTTTGATTGACTACCACTTTTCCCAAAACAGATATAACTAAGAAATGAGAAATACAATTTTTGACAACTTTAACAGGAAAGTTCCCCTTGTAGAAAAGAGGCCTAAACAAGTTGACTGCATCATTCATGTGCAGGGATCTCTTAACTGATCCTACAAACAAGGGATTTAACCCAGAGGTAATGGATAGAATAAACAAGTCCAAGTTCTCCAGGCCTCGATTTTAATCTTTCCATTGGAGCCTACTCACTTAATGTAGACCTAACATTGTGAAGGTCCTCCTTTTGCTGCCAAAAAAGTACTGACCTGCCAAGACATTAACTCCACAAGAACTCTGAAGGTTTCCTGTGTTATCTGGCCGTAAAAAATATTCCTGTAAGTAGCGATGTGGGGCCTCCATGCAGGGGCGGACTGGAACCCTAAAGTGGCCCTGGAAAAAAAAATTGTGGCCCCATGTTGTAGAGGGGAAATACAAGTAGGCAGGGTTAGTAATACCATAGTGCAAAATACCATCCGTTCAGAACCATATACCACAGTGCAACACGATATATTGCTCAAAAAGCTGTCCCTCTGTGGTGGCCATCAATAATTGCCATTTTCTGTCCTCTCCCTCCAGTTGTCTCTTATTAAGATATGGAGTAGGGGGTTTAGGAGGTGAGATGCAGATCTCTCTCTAGTAGCTATAGCCTGTAATATTATTACACTCCAGAAATACATCCAGGCCCCTCTTGAATTCCTTTATTGTACTCACCATCACCACCTCCTCAGGCAGAGAGTTCCATAGTCTCACTGCTCTTACCGTAAAGAATCCTCTTCTATGTTTGTGTACAAACCTTCTTTCCTCCAGACGCAGAGGATGTCCCCTCGTCACAGTCACAGTCCTGGGGATAAATAGATGATGGGATACATCTCTGTACTGACCCCTGATATATTTATACATAGTAATAAGATCTCCTCTCAGTCATCTTTTTTCTAAAGTGAATAAATGAAGATACAGGATAAAACTGCAGGCTGGGTGATAGTGAAGACACAGGCAGGGCAGGCAAGCTTGGCACTTGACAGGAACACTAATAAAGCAGACAGACTGGTTATCAAACATGAACAGAACTGAAACTGGAAGTGTAGGAGCACACAGGAAGGGTGGGTCCAGGGCTAGAGCACAAACAGCAATATAAATGCAGGATAAATGCACTTTTGCTGGTCACCAAGAACTTCAAGTTCAGGCACCCTCTGCATGGAGAAGGGTGTCTTAAATACTCAGGGACCCCTAAAAATTGGCTGGTGAAGGATTTGCACTGGCCCTTTAAGAGGTGAGCGCATGCATGCCGTAAGGGGACAGAGGCTGGAGTGCTAGGCAGAAGCATAGAGGGAGCAGCATGGTGAGTAGCACAGCATCCATGCCCTCACGGGAGAGCAGCTGCCCTAACATATTCCTAAAACCAGTTTTAAAAAAAAATACTTATTGCTATTGAAGATCAAATGACAATGTAAAAAGCGTTTCGGCCTACTGATTGCCCTTAGTGAAACATAGCATGATTAAAGACTCTCTGTAACCTGAAACTCCAATACTCATAATTTGGATATTTTAACAGTGATGTAAATAAATTACCTTTTTTTATTGCATAAGGAGTGGCTGGACTGAACACCATAGGATCTGCTGAAATGTTATGTACAGCAACTGCAGATTGAGATTTATCCAAGTTCTGTAGGTTATAATATGACATAATAATAATATTAAAATAATAAATAAGCTAATTTGCAAATGTCCTTGATTAAACATTTTCTACCGTTTTGTGTCTACAGATCCTGTGCGTCACCATGAACAAACTCTGATCAGTCCAAGGACAACATCTGCATGTAGTTTGTATGTTCTCCCCGTGTCTGTGTGGGTTTCCTCCGGGTTCTCCGGTTTCCCCCCACACTCCAAAGACATCCTGATAGGGACCTTAGATTGTGAGCCCCATTGGGGACAGTTTGATGCTAACGTCTGTAAAACACTGCGGAATATATCATAGCTATATAAGTGAGTATAATAAATGAATAGTCTGATTCTGAACTTGTACTCTCTACCATTGATCCTCTAATACATTTGGTAGGTTAGCAAGATGTATGGTTCAGAGAGAAGAGAATATGACTACACGTTCAGACTACACACTGTAGTCTGTTACCATGGAGACACATAGATTTCCCTACACAAACTGGTAGAGAATTGTTAATCCAAAATATTTGCAAAGTTTCTTAGTTTTTATTTCAGATGCATTGGATTAATAAAATATGATTACTTAGCCTTAATAGCAGCTTTGGAAGCGGAGTGAGAATTTATATCCTTTTAGAATGCAAGACTGGTTTGTTAAACAAAGTGGACAGTCTGCTTTCCTCCAACACATAATCTATTTTTTAGGCTTCAAAGTTTAGAAAAAAAATAATTCAAACACACAAATCATCTTCATACTGTCAATGACAATGGCATGATTTAGAAAAACGCATAGGTTAAGCTATGATTGATACAATATGCATGTGATTTTTTAATTAAGGGCACATATAATTAGCCAATCTATAAAGTGACAGCAACTCAACATGACTGCAGCAGTTTTCATTTCCACATATCGTTAGTGTCATTGGTAATGACAGGTAGAAAGAAGAACGCTCTCATGAATATCAGGGGGCCCCCAATTCTTAGCAAATGATCACAGGCAGGAAAGGAGAGAAGAAGACGGGTGGGAGATAGCGTTTGATCTCATCCGTGTCTCCATGTCACCGGAGTTTGATATCACAGAAGGAAAAATCAAAGAAGGGATGTGCTTTTTGTATTTATTTTTCACACACTGACAGGGTGTTATTAGAATAATCTGTGGAATATCTGGTAGCAAAGCTTTGAACGTATACATCTCCTGTGCGGATGTAATCTGCCTGTTTGTTGATTGAAGATGATCCTTTCTGGGGCTCAAGGAAAATTGGGTTTAACTTTTAGAAGCCTTCACACTAGTTAAGAATGACCGGTTCCAATTATTAGTGAAGAGCATAAGGCATGTATATGAAGTGATGCCATGTACCAAGAATTCATTTCCATACAAGTAACCAAAATCGAGTTCTCCTCTGTTGTTGAGTCAGTATACTTACCTATGCCGGGTCAAGGGAAGTTATGTTTATTCTAGAACAGGGCAGCATGATCCAAGGTTGGCCTTCCCCATTCTTTATTTAATAATGTGTTCTAATGCCAGGGAGGAGAACCTCCAGAGTTTGGGGTCCCATGTACTGACACTAACCTCCAGAACACACAATAGGGTGACATCTCCTGCTTTCTCCCTTTCGTATTCCACATATTTTAGAGGCTTGGCAAAGGTAGATAGGTAAGAAATTTGGCTGACATATTAACTAATTTAAAGGGGTTGTCTCCAGGCTACAGATGTTAATGACCTATCCTCAGGATAGGTCATCCGTATCAGATCGGTGGGGGGCCGACATTCCGCACTCTCATGGGTCAGCTATTTTCGCTGTATAGTTTCCAGTGCCGCAGCTGCCCAAAACAGGTGATCAATGGAGGTGGGGAATGTTGGACCCCAACAGATCTGATATTATTGCCCTATCCTGTAGCCCAGACAACCCCTTCAAGCTGAGGCAGACTGGGAACCTAAAGTGGCCCTGGAAAAAATACTAAAATTGGCCCCGTTTTGTAGTCGGGTCCAAATGGATGGAAGGCAGGGCCAGCAATACCATATTGTGGCACATTATACCACCCCAACAGAGCCAAATACCACAGTTCATCACAAAATACTGCCGCCAGCAGCACAAAATACATCACCCAAATCTTCCACTGGCCGGCCGTCAGGAGGACAGAGACGGCCCCCTGGGCATCGGCTTCGATTTCCCTGTAAATGGCCAATCTGCCCCTGCCTTCAAGCTGCACAATATCACCTGCATTATTTTTAACTGGGAAATGTTTAGTTATGGCATCAATTATAATCAGGCTACATTCACACAATGGTATCATTTTTTGTGGTCCCATAGAAATGAATGGGCCCACACATGCGATCCGTACAAAGTATGGTCTTTTTTTCTGTGAGTTGCTTCTCTTCTGTTTTCTTCTGTAAATTAGTCTCATGGTAATTAGAAAAGAAGGGAATCTGTGATATTTAGAGTGGAGACATCTCTCTGTTTGTTTTTCAGTTTGTTTTTATTACTTGTAATTTGCTTTTATGTTATTTACCTAATTGTAATGCACTACAGGATAGGTCCCTGCTAATAGATAATTATTATTATATGCTAGTCATGACTATTTAAGACCTGTGTCAATATGGCTGCAGGTAATGGTCTTCCTAGTGATATCCTTGTAACATATTTATTAGTCTCCCTAGACTCTGTCTTACACCTGCTGAGTATCTTCTCCCGCTTCCATCCAGATTATGCTGGTGTAGACCCTAGTGCCTGAAGGGGTCCGACATTCACTCACCACATTAGGGAATACCTATGCTAGTTTATGTACTGTGGCATCGATGTTTGTTACTCCTATACTGTGACATCACTGTGTATATTATCTTTTAGCTTTATTGCCATGTTTATCATGCCTTTGCTGTGACATCACTGTTTATTATCTGTTTATTGCTACCTCAGTGGTTGCATTATCGATGAGCAGCAACCCAACGGGAGTGTAGTGAGGAGGATGAGTGGTAGTGCTGGTCGTGGTAGAAGTTCACACAGAACACACTGTGGCTGTGTCTTCCTCCCTCATTGCTAGAGCTCCCACAGTGAAGAGAGGTCTGCAAGATAATGGGAGTAGTAGTTGTTTACCCTAGGGTACACCCTGTGCCCTTGATGGTGAGGTGCTGAATGACAGACAGGAGACCAAAATGGAGTTGAAAAAGGTTATCTGGCAGTCTTTACTTTTATAGTAGATGGACAACTCTTCTACACAAGATGGAGGCACAAAACTTAGCAACATTTCCAACAAGTTCTGACTGACTGAACCACAGGCTACCTGTAGAGTTCCCTCTGAGATGCACTTAACTACATGGCAATTCCACACATCAGAGCGCAGCCGATGGCAGAGGACCAGAAAGTGTGGAGTACAGAGCCCAGGGAGTGCTGCAATCACCGATTCCCGGTTCTCCAGTACTAATGAACACTTCCATAATGGAACTGTTCATTAGTATTTGCGTTGCTAGGTTAAAACATTCAGGGCCTGGGCCCCTGATGTTTTGTCCCAGGCCCCGAATGTACTGCCTACAAGATAGATCCAACTGTATGCTCAGGACAGCAATACAATTGAATCTAATGCCTTGCAAGAGCTGAAGGACCTGTGATGACATCACAGTCCATGTGATCAGTTCTAAATGCAGTAGCTGAAAAGGACCTGTGATGATGTCACCATCATGTGACCAGTGCAGGAGAGGGCGGTGAAGAGAAGTGAAGAGAATTCCTGGAAAGAAGCTGTGGTGAGGTCTGCTACATGAGGAGAGGTAAGTGAAGGTGTACATTACTTAGTGTGAGAGGCAGAGCAATGTTGGGGGCTGTGGTTATTTAACTGGGACTGTATGTTAGGGCTGAAGTTATTTACATGGGACAGTGGGGTGGAGTGATGTTATTTACATGGGACTGAATATTGAGGGGTGATGGTATTTACATGGGACTGTATGTTGAAGGTGGCAGGGGAGGGGGTGATGTTATTTACATGGGACTGTATTTTGGATGGGGCTGTAGATATAGAGGGATGTTATTTAAATGGGACTGTATATTGGAGGGGGATGGAGAGATGGTGTGATGGTTGTGGCGAAACCAACCTCGCCACTGGGTTTTGGAGGGGGCTGTTTAAAAGCCTCTTGCCTCAGGATTATGGCCCATAGTAACTTTTAAACCCCTGAACCTATTCCAGGGAATTTTGGATAGGTTTGTCCCCCAAGTTATACTGTTTAAATTGATGTAAGTTATATGTATGGACAATGTAACCATATTGTTGATGTTTACTGGGAAGAACCCCAGGTGGCCGGTGGAGATGGGACCGAGGTCTCTCCACCGGTACTGCAGGGAATTGGGAGCCTAGTCTCCATTCCCCAGCGGCAGGCTGAGTTACAGGGGGCAGAGGTAGTTGTTCCTGCCCCCCAGCAGCAGCATGATTTTTGGGGAATTGGGAGCCTAGTCTCCATTCCACAGCGGCAGGCGGAGTTACAGGGGGCAGAGACAGTGGGTCCTGTCCCCCAGCGGCAGAGTGTCCTACAGGGAATAGAGAGCCCAGTCTCCTTTCCCCAGCAGCAGGACACTGTATTGGGAGCGGAGGCGGTCGGTCGCCCTCCCCAGCGGCTGGAAGTATGTATGGGAGAGGAGCTTGTTACCCCCTCTCCCCAGCGGCAGCTTAACGCACCAGGGGGAGACAGTAAGCCCCACAACTCTGCAGATGGGACCGTGGTCTCTGCACTTACAGCACAGGGGGTAGGGACAGTCGGTCCTGTCCCCCAGCAACAGGGCTGTTTAGCCAAAGGGGAGACAGTCAGTTTCCCCCTCCAACAACCAGACTCCAACCAGGCTTCTTCCGTGGTAACACTGGCACCAGGGCAGAGTACCGCTGATCCCTGCCCACAAAGCAACCTCCACTCCAAGCCAGGGAGCAACTCAGAGACCGGGAGTACCAGCTACAAATATAATCTTGGTGGATTCACTGGACAGAGACAGGCTACGAAATTCAGCAGGTCCAGTATTTTGTTGTGGGTGGCCTGCCAGACTAACTCAGGTACCGACCGGCGTGAGGTCAGGTATCTGGTTAGTCTTCCCTGGGGGGGGGGGGGGGAGATGTGTGGCGAAACCAACCTCGCCACTGGGTTTTGGAGGGGGCTGTTTAAAAGCCTCTTGCCTCAGGATTATGGCCCATAGTAACTTTTAAACCCCTGAACCTATTCCAGGGAATTTTGGATAGGTTTGTCCCCCAAGTTATACTGTTTAAATTGATGTAAGTTATATGTATGGACAATGTAACCTCACAAAGTTGTAACAACTTATAATAAGTGTAACTTGTCAGCTTGGGAGGAATATGCTGGGTGTGGTTCTATTGTCCCATTGTCCCATTGTGTGTTTAAATGGTGATGTCTGTCCTGTTGTCTCCACATGTGTATTGGTGATCTCCCCTTTGTCCTGAGAGATAATTGGATTGTCTTCGGTCGTCTCCCAGGTAGAGAGGAGGAAACCATGATGCATTGTGGGGATATGTTGTATCTGTCCTGTGTCGCAGTCTCCCTTCTGGTCCTCTAGGGGGCGGGAACGATTGGTTGCTGTATTTACATTGTGTGTGTTGTGAATTACTGATTGGTTGGATTTCAAAACCCTGTGGGCAGTACTATGTTTGGTTTTTATCAATAAAAGAGGCTGTACTTGAAGTACAGTCAGATCACTGCTTAACCCTCAACACGGAGCCTTGTCTCGTTATTGGGGGGATTCCCTGTATGCTGTTGGAGACTGATTGCCAGGAGTGTAAGCTGACTGATACGCTTTTCCTGTTCGTCTGCTGGCAGCTATCCGTGAGGTTCCAGTTTGGAGTGCTATTTTGTATCCAGTTCGGGAGGTTGGTGTTCTGAAGTAGCTGTGCCTGTCTCTCGGAAAGGGGCATATTGCCTAAACGGATTTTAACCCCTTGTCTGCCGAAACGGTCCGTTACAATGGTATTTACATAGGACTCTATGGCGGAGGTGGGAAATAACATTATTTACATGGGACTGTATTGTGGAGGGGCTGAGGAATTATAATTTCTGAGGACAGTAAATGGAGGAATATAACTATAGGGGGCACTGCAAGGGGCATTATAAATCCTGGGGGTGCTTCAAGGTGAGCATTATAACAGTAGGAGGCAATATAAATACTGGGGGCACTGTGTGGGCATTATAACAGTAGGGGGAAATATAAATACTGGGGCACTTCAGGATGAGCATTATAACAGTAGGGGGTATTATAAATACTGGGGGCTCTGTGGGGACATTTTAAATCCAGGGGACATTAAGCATTCTTATTACTACTGGGGTCTCTATAGGAGGAAGTTATAGATCCACATTATTTCTATTAAGAGCATTTTGGGGGGCTTATTACTACTGAGGGGTCTGTAGAGAGCTGTATTACCACTGGGATAACAATGGGGGGCCTTATTTCTACTAGTAGATCTGTAAGGACATTATTAATACCGGATGGCTCTTTTACTAATGGGGGCACTCTTGGGAGCACTATCACTGTTGGGGGCCCTGTAGGGGGCAGTATTACTAATTAGGGCATTCTAGAAGGGAATTACTTTTGGTAGGACTATGAGGAGCACTCATCTTTCTTCAGGATAGTATTTGGGGGTAGAGAAAAGTGAGGAAGCTAAGATTTATGTGTTTCACACTCTGCAGAGATGAGGCGTGGCTGAGAGAAGTTGTCCGGACCAAATGGATAAGATGATGACAGAGAAGATCTACATCAGAGGAGATGTCACCTGGGAGGCACTGGATGTGAAAGGTAGGTGCTGCTATATAGCTGTATAGCAAGTACAGTAAAATATCTTCAGTGCTAGTATTCACAGGTAGAGGGGTTGGGTGGGGTGATTGGTTGACTTTGAGAATTGGGCAATATTCATTGGGGCTTGGGCCCTGGATCTTTTGAGACCCTAGCAATGCCCCTGCGGTAATCCTTTAATAGTCCCATCGTGGGAAAATTCACAGTGCTACAGCGGCACAGAGAATACAAAAACTCCAAAATAAAGGCATTACAGTGATGGTATGGTACAGATAAAAAGTTAAAGATAAGGGATATAGATATCACAGCTTAAAAAATTCAGTCTCTGGATGGAATGATATCCACAGGAACCCAGTAGGCGATGAGTACAGTCTGTCTCTGCTTGGGTCGGTGTTGGTTGTACAGGCTAACAGCAGCAGGGAGGAATAACTTCTGATAGCGCTCCTTATGCATGGGGTCAAGCAGTCTGTCACTGATGGTACTGTCCAAATAGCATGACATTGTGGATTGGATGGCTCATTCCTCCCAGTCATAGCAGAATGATGTTGAATTCACCTCTGAGTCTGACACAGTGCCTTGGTGCAAGGGGTCACAGGATTCCTCCTACTCCTACTCCTTGCAGTCCCAGAATAGCCTTTTGCTAGCATCATCTGTCTTCACTGTCCCCTCCTAGTGGGACGACTTATTTTTTCCTAAGAAGAACCAATTAAAAAAACCCTTGTGATATGTAAGATACTCAAGATCGTCTTTCTGTTGATAACTTGGGTGAGAACATTCAATGTTTGGACTGCCATGAGAAGGAGGTCCACGTTGAGATGGAGGACCCCATGTATAGCTGTGTTGCTGGTTGTGGCAGTAGTAGTGGCACTTGTAGTGGCAGTAAGGACAGTGGTAGTGACAGTGGAACTCAGGTTAAGTACAGAACAGGAAATCGAGAGGGGAGCCAAGGAGTCCACGATGACAAATCACAGTCTAATAAAAGTGGTGGGGAGGGTGAGGACTATGATGAGGATTGTGTGTTAGACAGAACCAGGGAGCCAGCTCAGTGTGCTGAGGAGGAGAGGACATCTGAGTAGGAGGGTGGTGGCCATGGCAGTAATAAAGAGCAGAAACAACGTACAGCCAAAACCTCCAAAGAAAGTGTCAGTGTCAGATCTGCTTCTGTTCTGGTCACCTCAGGAACTAGTGATGCTGCTGATACTTTGGGCACAGGCACAAAACATGATTGACCTCAGCCAAGCTTGACTGCCAACAGCTTTGTATGAGTATCTCCCATATGGTAGTTTTTCTCCACAAGGCAGAGACACAAAACCACTGCAGTGTGCAAAAACTGCAAGACTAAATTAATCTTTGGGCATTCAAACATAGGTACCAGGGTACATGAGGTGGCATCACCGGATCCTGTGTGAAAATAAAACTGGGCAGCATTCGGAAGTCAGGCCGCATGACTAAATAGTATCATGTACTTGTCACAATCATCATCTGCTTCTTCACCTGCTCAGACCCCTCCGCCTCCTTGTCCTCTATTTGATTGTGAGACATCGATAACGGAATGTGTGGCCATGAAAAAACTATTCACGACCAGCAATTATCTTGTGTACAAGCTAAACTCCCACCTAACCAAGTTGCTGGTGGTGCAGTTACTGCTGTACTACTTAGTTTTCGTAATTGTAGTATGGAGTGGTAATTCAATATATAAGGGGAAATGTTGATCAGCTCATAAGCTTATATGAGGAAAGTGGTGGTCTGCTGCCAAAACGTGCTATGAGCTGATCAACATTTCACCCTTTTCTATCTCTTAGTTTTTATGTCTAGTTTTTTTTATTTTATATGTCATTTTTAGCTTTACTGTTGAATAAACAGTCCCATTTGTGCAACGCTCACTTGAGTACCCTTCCCCTACTGACATAAGCAGCATCTCTACCAATGTCCTTTGGACCTTCCAAAAGGTCTGAGCAGCAGCCTGGGACTGAATTGATCCATTTGCAATGTGGTGTCATAGTGTTGTCCACATTCCTGCACAACCACTGTTTTGCCCAGCGGGGTTAGAAAATGATTCTAGTTCATTCTGCCAGAGTCTTGGTATTTCTCAAGTGGTTAGTGTGGTTATAGAGCCATCTAGTGGTGTCAAGTGGTATTACACTTTGTTTTTCTGTTACAAAGACTACTGCATTGTGGGTGGTGCACTGCATGGTGGGAGTGAAAAGCATCCTGGGAAAAAGAAGTCTCCAGTCACCAGGACATATCAGCAGTGCTGTCCTTTTGCATATCTCCTTCTTAAACTCCACCATCCTTGCATAAGCATATTTGGTGAGAGAGCTACCTTTGATTCAGGGACATGATCTTATGCAGAGCTTTTCAGCTAGTTGTAATTGTTACTCAGGGAGGTTTTTACTACTGTTCCCTAGACATGTAGTCCTATGTATAGGCAGCCATTTACCATGTGCTTTCAGTGTTAATGCAAATGTTATAGTACATGATATCTACAATTTTATTTTATAGTTTTACCAATCAAACAATCCTATTTTACCAATAAATAAGTCAGACTGCACACTGAGTGAATGTGTATGAAGACAAAACAGTAAAACTGATGCTAGTTACCAGCGATAGTGGACCTGACTATACGGAGCCGCCATCACACACGCGGTCCTGCGTAAAAGGTTTCAGCTGCTGCCATACAGTCACAAGAAGTGAGAGTGCAGCCTACAGCAAGCACAGCAGGATCCAGACCACGCTGAAGTCCATTTCTACCTAGTATGAGTCTGCACAGAGACATTAAACAGCCAGCAAAAGACACACAATGTCCGCTAGCCAGGCATCAACATACAGGACCAGGTCACGAGCAAGCTGCTCTAACAAGTCCTTAATAAAAGAAAAGGCAGCTCTCACCCATGCAGAAGTTGAGGCTAAAATTGCAAAAGTAAGGTCTTCCTTTGCTGCACAAGAGATGCAACCAAAGAAAGAGAGAGCGTCAAATGAAAAAGATCGAGCATGCCTGCAAGCGTCAAAGGAAAAAGAGAAGGCATTCCTGGAAGAAGAGACGGCATGCCTGCAAGCGTCACTGGAAAAACTTGCCGCAGAGAAAGAAGCGGCAGCTGCAGAGGCCAAAGCAGATTTCCTAAAAGTCTTGGATTTTCCTGAATACGAGAAACAGAGAATTACTTGGGCCAGACAAGATCAACAAGATGCAGGACAGCGTGTCTCAGTATATGTTCATCAGCATCCCAAGACAGACGACAACTATGATCCAGCATATCAGCCAGCCTATACAGAGTAGAGATGAGCGGCATAGGAAATATTCATTTTCGTGATATTTTTCGCATAACATTCACAATGAATTCTCAAATTCTAGAATTCGTGATCTCGTCATTATTTTTGCGATTGTGCAAATCGGCACTAATGATGCGCATATTTTTTGCGCAATACATGCAACTTCACATTTTATCAGGTCTGAGTAGATATTACTGATTGGTGCACTAAGTATTGTTGTGACATCACAGCACTAAGGGCCAGATTTATCATTACTCTGACAGCTCACTCCTCTTTCACATATGGCTAAAGTCAGTTTTAGCCAAGTCAGATTTATGATCGGCCCTTTAAGACTGTAATAGATGTGGTTTGACGGTAGCAGTTTATCTGTCAGTAAGCAGCTTTACAAAAGTCGCACATCCTTACGAAAAAGTCGCATGTTCTATTAAAAAGTCTCTTTAAAAAGACTTTTTAAATAGTCCCAATAGTAAATCTGTCTAGAGATTAATTTACATAAGAAAACACGCCCACTTTCAGAAAACTGACAAGCATAATGCAGAGCAGAAAAAAGTCACAAATTTGTGCACAGTTTTAGCGTTTGCGCATTTTTTGCTACTTTTTCACTCCATTATTCTGACTTGAGCTAATGATAAATCTGGCCCTATGTCTGTAGCAAGTATGTATGGACAGCAGAGAAACAGTAATTCCTATCACACTACTTAACACCCTGCACTGGAACCTATCAGCTACACTATATCACTATCTAACATACACTGTAACTATCTGTATTATATATATATAGCTAACTAACTATCTATCTAATGTAATTGGATAAGGAATAGGATCCAGATGAAAGCACAGAGCACAGCAATGACACTGCTCTCTCTCTCAGAACTGCAAAAAACTGCTGCAAATGGCTGCTGGGGAGTTTCTTATATAGTAAGGGGTAGGCAACTTTCCTATTGGTTGCTAGGGATGTTGCTAAGCTCTGACAAAGATATTGCAGCCTTCTCATTGTCCCACAAGCAAGAAGGGAGGTTACTGATGGAAAAAAAAAATCTAGAATATTCGCGATTACGAATATATAGCACTATATTAGACATCTTCACGAATTTGCTATTAGAATATTCGCGATCAACACTACAGAGTGTCAAAGATTCTACTTTGAACCACAGTGGGTGGGAGGGAAATTACATTATAGGAGGGGAAGATAGTGCAGATAGCGACGGGGGGCAAGGTAGTGGGACTGGGGGAGGAATAAAAGGAGGGACTAGAACAGTTCAGAAGGAAAGGTGTAGGGTAAAAAAAATATACATAAACCTCTCAAATGTATGTATACTAATGCCAGAAGCCTGACTAATTAAACTGGGAGCTGGAATTAGTGATATGTGAGGAGAAATATGACATAGTGGGAATAACTGAGACATGGCTGGATGATAGCTATGAATGGGCAGTTAATGTACAAGGTTACAGTCTGTTTAGAAAGGATCGTCAAAACTGGAGAGGTGGAGGGGTCTGCCTTTATGTAAAGTCTTGTCTGAAGCCCACACTCCGGGAATATATAAGTGAGGGACATGAACATGTGGAGTCACTGTGGGTAGAGATGCATGGAGCTAAAAACAATAATAAATTACTAATAGGAGTTTACTATAAACCACCTAATATACCAGAATCCACAGAAAATCTATTACTAAACGAGATAGACGAGGCGGCAAATCATAATGAGGTGGTTATTATGGGGGACTTCAACTACCCAGATATAGACTGGGAAACTGAAACTTGTATATCTCATAAAGGAAACAGGTTCTTGGCAATAAACAAAGACAGTTACCTCTCCCAACTGGTTTAGGACCTGACTAGAGGGACAGCCATACTGGACTTAGTATTAACCAATAAGCCTGACACAACAACAGACGTGCAGGTTGGGGGACACCTGGGAAATAGTGACCATAAAGTAATAACCTTCCAATTATCATTCAAAAGAGCATTTCTACAAGGAGGAACAAAAATACCAAACTTCAAAAAAGCTAAATTTAGCCAAATAAGAGAGGCCATAGGCCTAACTAAATGGGATAAAGTCCTCACAAATAAAAATACAGCCACAAAATGGGATATCTTCAAAAGCATCCTAAAATCTCATTGTGAGAGGTACATACCATATGGGAATAAAAGGTTAAGGAACAAAAAGAAACCAATGTGGATAAACAGAACTGTAAAGAAAGCAATAAATGACAAAAAGAAAGCATATAAATCACTAAAACAGGAGGGTAGCACGGGAGCACTGAAACAAAATAGAACATGTAAAAAACTAATAAAAGCGGCCAAACTAGAGACCGAGAGATTAATTGCCAAAGAGAGTAAAACTAACCCTAAAATGTTCTTCAATTATGTAAAGGTTAAAAAGTATAAATCTGAAGGTGTCGGCCCTTTAAAGAGTAATGAGGGGGGAGTCGCAGAGAGCGACGAGGAGAAAGCAAAGCTGTTAAATATTTTTTTCTCCAATGTATTCAATGAGGAAAATAAACTGTCAGATGACATGCAAAATGTAAAAATAAATTCCCCATTAAAAGTGTCCTGTCTGACCCAGGAAGAAGTACAACAGTGACTTAAAAAGATTAAAATAGACAAATCGCCAGGACCAGATGGCATACACCCCAGTATCCTAAGAGAATTAAGTAATGTCATAGCCAGACCCTTATTTCTGATATTTGCGGACTCCATACTGACAGGGAATGTCCCACAGGATTGGCGCATGGCAAATGTGCTGCCAATATTAAAAAAGGGTCCAAAAACAGAGCCTGGAAACTATAGGCCGGCAAGTTTAACATCTGTTGTGGGTAAATTGTTTAAAGGTTTTCTAAGAGATGCTGTCTTAGAGCATCTCAACGAAAATAGGCAAATAACGCCATATCAGCATGGCTTCGTGAGGGATCGGTCATGTCAGACTAATTTAATCAGTTTCTATGAGGAGGTAAGTTCTAGACTTGACAGTGGCGAATTAATGAATATCTGGACTTCTCCAAAGCATTTGACACTGTACCACACAAAAGGTTAGTATATAAAATGAGAATGCTCGGACTGGGAGAAAACGTCTGTAAGTGGGTAAGTAACTGGCTCAATGATAGAAAACAGAGGGTTGTTATTAACGGTACACACTCAGATTGGGTCACTGTCACTAGTGGGGTACCTCAGGGGTCAGTATTGGGCCCTATTCTCTTCAATATATTTATTCATGATCTTGTAGAAGGCTTGCATAGTAAAGTATACATTTTTGCAGATGACACTAAACTGTGTAAAGTAATTAACACTGAAGAGGACAGTATACTGCTACAGAGCGATCTGGATAGACTGGAGGCTTGGGCAGATAAGTGGCAGATGAGGTTTAGCACTGACAAATGTAAGGTTATGCACATAGGAAGGAATAATGCAAGTCACCCGTACTTACTAAATGGTAAAACACTCGGTAACACTGACATGGAAAAGGATGTAGGAATTTTAATAAACAGAAAACTAAGCTGCAAAAACCAGTGTCAGACAGCTGCTGCCAAGGCCAATAAGATAATGGGTTGCATCAAAAGGGGCATAGATGCCCGTGATGAGAACATAGTCCTACCACTTTACAAATCGCTAGTCAGACCACACATGGAGTACTGTGTTCAGTTCTGGGCTCCTGTAAACAAGGCAGACATAGCAGAGCTGGAGAGGGTCCAGAGGAGGGCAACTAAAGTAATAACTGGAATGGGGAAACTACAGTCACCTATAAGATTATCAAAATTAGGGTTATTCACTTTAGAAAAAAGATGACTGAGAGGAGATCTAATTAATATGTATAAATATATCAGGGGTCAGTACAGAGATCTATCCCATCATCTATTTATCCCAAGGACTGTGACTGTGACGAGGGGACATCCTCTGTATCTGAAGGAAAGAAGGAAGAAGAGTATTCTTTACAGTAAGAGAAGTGAGACTATGGAACTCTCTGCCTGAGGAGGTGGTGATGGTGAGTACAATAAAGGAATTCAAGAGGGGCCTGGATGTATTTCTGGAGCGTAATAATATTACAGGCTATAGCTTACTAGAGAGGGGTCGTTGATCCGGGGAGTTATTCTGATTGCCGGATTGGAGTCGGGAGGGAATTGTTTATTCCCTTAAAGTGGGAAAAATTGGCTTCTACCTCACTTTTTTTTTTTTTTTGCCTTCCTCTGGATCAACTTGCAGGATGACAGGCCGAACTGGATGGCCAAATGTCTTTTTTCGGCCTTATGTACTATGTTACTATGTTACAGTACCTCGAGCAGGATGGTATGCAACAAATTGATGCCAGCCATAACTACAGCCCTAAAGAACAGAAGCTACGTACAACCTTCACTTTGACTTAAAAGGACAACCTTCGAGTCTGAATGGTATTATGCAAATTTCACTAAGCCAGAAACCCCTAAAAGGGTATGGTGATACACAACACATGCAGCATAACAACAACACACCGGATAGTATTGGCGTTAACCAGGCTGCTATGGACTTTGTTAAGTTCTTTGCTAAATGGGAGCTGGTTACCAAAGGACTTATAAAGTTCATTAATCGCCCCAAGTACTACAGGGCATAGCGAGCCTCCTTCCAGAACGCCATAAAGGAAATAGATCTTTTCTGTCGTGAGGAGTTAGATCTATTGGTAAAGTGGCTTGGAAGCGAGTCTGCTGACATGCCAAAAGAATCAGAGACATTAAGATAAATTATCCGGGCAAAGGCTGAAAGGTGGTGTGGGAAAGACTTGATGAGTGTTATAGGTCAATAGATGTCGCAGGCGCAGCACTATGAAGTGCCTTTTGCGCTGTGGCATTAGAAGAATTTTGATATCTAACTTTTTAGTCTAACCAGACTGTCTATTACTCTAATTCCTCTAGTGCCGTTCTATTGAAGCAGTAGGTTTAAAGGGCACACCAAATGCTTGAAATAACTTCAACTTTTCTTCATATATAACACTGCCACCTCCGTGTTTTGTGTGAAAAGATATCACAAAATAGCAGTATGCATAAGATGGTGGTTCAACTGTTCAATCTTGTCATTCAACATAAAATGGTGGATATATTTCTCTCTTGAGTAACTGTACTCTCACTTTAAGTTATTTAAGCACTTTATGATCTCTCTGAGAGGTATATCTGAGGTCTAACTAATAGTTCACTTGCTAATTTGGTCGCAATTTGCAGTATGCAGTTAGCAGTAACTATTTGCAGATTGGTTGATTGAGTATGAACTGGTATGATTGTATGCAATTTGGATTGCAATATCGAGATTGAATTTGGATTGTGAACTTTGTCGTTTGCAATTGAATTTGTAGTTTACAATTGTATGGTATTTGCAATTGTATGGTATTTGCAATTGGTGGAACTGTAAGTAAACACACACATAACTGGTTCAGTATTCAGTTCTCATCACTATATTAACAGTAGGAACATTATATCAAACTGCTTTTAAATACCTATTTTGCTTCCATAAAACACAGCTCTTAGTAGAGTGTGTGTCTGTTCAGCTTCTCTCTATCTGGTGAATAATGATTTCTAGCAGCTCCTGCTATGGGAATTTCCCACACAGGCTGTGTATGAGGCTGGCTGTGATTGGTCAAAACTCCTGCTGTGTGTAAGGTTGGCTGTGATTGGTATTTTCTTTTCTGCTTCTGTGAACACAATATATATAACAGTTTTATGACATCCAAACATGAAGTCACTGTAAATAACTCTGCTTTTGTCTTTAACAAACAAACATAGGAACTGTATTAAGGTTATTGGCAGGTTTAGCTGTATAAACATATAAGCTATATTAGCAACCTAGGACAGGTGTTAGCTGACCAGCTTCAATAGAAGCTATAGAGATTGCTTTATATAAGAGAATTGATAATTTTCCCAGAAAACTGGGTAGGGGTTACCAGAAGCTCAGGGAACTCAGTGACTTGTTGATAGAGTTACAGGTTGCTCAGGCAGAAGGAGATCTGCCGGGGCTAGCATTCATGGACATCGCCAGAGGTGTCAATCCGATTGTCCAAAAACTCTCTTATAGTCTACAAGAGAAATGGATCAGGCAAGGTTCCCATAATAAACTGTTTCATAATGTACCATTCTCCCCCTTCATGGTGTTTGTAGACTTTGATACTCAACAGGCAAGGATCAGAAAAGACCCCAGTTTTGACTTTACATTGTCATGTTCCACTACCCCTGGTGTCAAACCTCATAAAACACCAGTGGCAGTCCAAATAACTAATGTTGCCTACACAGGTTCTTCTTACAGGCAGTTTAAGTCTTCTCAAGAAGAGAACAAACTCAAAGATCTTACCAAAGAATGCCCCCTGCACAATAAACCACATCCTCTACTAAAATGCAGAGCCTTCAGGGAGAAGTCTTTAGAGGACCGCAAATAATTCCTCAAAGAAAACATCTGCTTCAGGTGCTATGCTACAACAACGCACTTCGGCAGGAACTGTAAGGTCAGTGTGACATGCACAGAATGCGGTAGCACAGAACACAACCCAGCTTTACACCCTGGACCACCCTCTCAGGCATCATCCCAAGCAAAGGAGCATGACGGAAAGCAGATAGACACTGACATAGATACCCAAATAGTCACTTCTCACTGTACAGAAATCTGTAAAGGACTTGCAGGAGGGAAGTCCTGCTAAAAAATCTGCCTTGTCAGAGTTTATCCGGGCGGTCACCGAGATAAGGCGATCAAGGTATATGCATTCTTAGATGATCAAAGGTAATTCAACCTTCTTCGACACCTTCAACATTGTAGGGACCGGTTATCCCTACTCCTTAAGGACATATGCTGGTACCATTGAGACGGCGGGGAGGAAAGCAACTGGGTACAAGGTAGAGTCCAGGGATGGTCAGACCTGCTTGTCCCTGACAATCATACTGGAGTGCAATCACATTCCTGACAACTGGTCTGAGATACCTACACCAGAGGTAGCCGCATACCACCCCCACCTGAAGCGTATAGCTCACCTGTTACCAGAACTGGACCCAGAGGCCCTGATAGTCTTACTTTTTGGAAGAGACATACTACGAGTTCATAAGGCTAGAGGACAGATTAACGTTCGTCAAAATGCTCCATGCGCCCAGAGACTTGACCTAGGATGGGTCTTCATAGAAGATGTTTGTCTAGGAGGAGCACACAAGCCGACCTCAGTCAACAGTATGCTCACCAACACACTTGAAAATAGACGTACATCCCTATTCCAGCCATGTCACAGTAGTTTCCTGATAAAAGAGTTGCCACACAGTGCTCCTGTGCCTTGTCCTCACCTAACAACAAATAACTTGTCTACAGTCGATTTATCTCCCTCAAACATAAACTTCAGAGGACACCCGAGATCATGTATGCATGCAACATCTGAGAGGTACAATGACGGGGCAGTGCTATCGCATCTAAGGATCAGGAGAACCACTTGTCCTAAACAGTGGCACTACATGCCTACACAGCATAGTCCCCCGGACCACTCAATTAGATCTGTCACACCAAGCCACCTTAAGGACACAACATGGTTTACGGGTCCTGCATTCCTGTACCGCTCAACGTCCTGCAGCGTCGGATCCGACACGTTTGAATTGGTAGACTCAGATGCCGATGAAGAAATCCAACCTGAAGTATCTGTTCTACGTATGGTGACTTCAGAACACTAACTCAAATCTCATCGTTTCGACAGGTTCTCCATCTGGATTTCGCTCGTTCGTGCTATAGCCTGTCTGGAGAGCACCCGACAGTTTTAGGGAGGGTGATGAGGGACTGATGGTTCCTCCTATCCTTCCCTAAGGTGGTCAGAGGGCCCATATATGGGATGTTCCTGGTGGGTTATGTGGCAGATGGGGGAATGAAAAGGAACGGGTTAAATGGAAGGGTGGTGTGGCTAGTAGAAGGAAGGGGAGGTGGCCTTAGTGGAGGATAAATACGCCCTCCCCTGCTCCTGCCTCTTCCTCTGTTCGGTGAAGGAAGCTGGTCCCGCACGCCCGCCCTGTTTATGGTTTTTAATTTTAATGCCTGGTTGGTCATATTGTGTTTCCTTTTTCGAGGTTCCTAGTGGTGCGGAATTAGGAAGTCACAGCTGGCGGCAATGTGGAGAACTGAAGCATGATGGGAGACGATCTGGAGCACGTGCCCTCTGATGTTCAGGGGTTGGCACACGCACAGAAGGAGTGGTTCGGAGGAGGAGTTTATAATTGCCTGGATAATGTGAGCTGTGGCCGACAATCACCCAGTAAAAGAGAGTTTTAAAGTTAAGGGTTGTCCGTGTCCTTTGTTATAGGATAAGTTGGTGAGGGGATGGGCCCGAAGGTAGGTGTTATCCTAACCCCTTTTCCCTGAATACCAGCAGTCTATGTCATATAGCTCAGTCTTACAAATCGACATTACCTGTGAGCCAGAGGCCCTGCAAAGGTTGCTAATCTGGAAAAGTCCAAAAACATAATAATTCGCACTATATAACATGAATGTTATGCTAAGGAAATAGACTACCTCAGCAAAGGTCAAACAGTCTCCAAGGATAGAAGAAGCTTGATCCCATCATTGACCAAAATGGGTTGCTAAGAATAGGAGGCCGTCTTCAAGAAGCCAAAGTGGAATTCGTGGAGAAACCTCTTGTAATAATTCCCGGACATCATCTCACCGATTGTTTACCGAAGGGAATCTATGAGCTGCCGGACTATGGATAGTCGGAGCAAAGAGGTGTGTGAGCAAGCTCATCTTCAACTGCGTTACCTATCGCAAACTTCGTGGCATGTTCCAGAACCCAAAGATTGCCAGTCTCGCAACAGAGATCCTCCTTTCACCAACGTTGGTCTGGATGTATTCGGTCCTTGGTCCTTGCAAAGCGCTGAGCAGTCATATGAAGACAGAACAACCACCTATGTTTTTCCAGTTTCTCTGTGCAGCGCAGTGTTTTTTCACTGCTGTTCCAGCAACTTGATCCACGTATTATCCCTGTACTGTGACATCATTATGTTTATTATTCCCGTACTGTGACATAACTGTGTTTATTATTATCCCTTTATTGTGACATCATTGTGTGTATTTTTCCTGTACTGTGACATCACTCTTTATTTCCCCTCTACTGTGACATCACTGTGTTTATATTCCTGTACTGTGACATCACTGTGTTTATTACTTCTGTACTGTGACATCACTGTGTTTATTTGTACATGTACTGTGACATCATCGTGCTTATTATGCCTGTACTGTGACATCACTGTGTTTATTGTCCCTGCACTGTGACATCACTATTGTTATTATTCGTGTACTGTGACATCACTGTGTTTATTATCCCTGTACTGTGACATCACTGGGTTTATTATACCTGTATTGTGACATCACTGTGTGTATTATCCCTTTACCGGGACATTAGGCTACTTTCACACTAGCGTTTGGGTGTCCGCTTGTGAGCTCCGTTTGAAGGGGCTCACAAGCGGCCCCGAACGCATCCGTCGAGAACTAATGCATTCTGAGTGGACGCAGATCCGCTCAGAATGCATCAGTCTGGCAGTGTTCAGCCTCCGCGCCGCTCAGCAGGCGGACACCCGAACGCTGCTTGCAGCGTTCGGGTGTCTGCCTGGCCGTGCGGAGGCGTGCGGATCCATCCAGACTTACAATGTAAGTCAATGGGGACGGATCCGTTTGAAGATGACACACTATGGCTCAATCTTTCAAACGGATCCGTCCCCCATTAACTTTCAATGTAAAAGTCTGGACGGATCCGTCTGAGGCTACTTTCACACTTAGAATGTTTTTTTTACAATATAATGCAGACGGATCCGTTCTGAACTGGATCCACCGTCTGCATTATATGAGCGGATCCGTCTCAGACGGATCCGCTCTGAACGCTAGTGTGAAAGTAGCCTAACTGTGTTAATCTTTTCTGTACTGTGATATCTCTGTGTTTATTATCCCTGTACTGTGACACCACCATTGTTATTATCCATGTACTGTGACATCACTGTGTTTATTATTGTACTGTGACATCACTGTGCTCATTATCCCTGTACTGTGACATCACTGTGTTTATTAATCCTATACTGTGACATCAATGTACTTATTATCCTTGCATTGTGACATCACTGTGTTTTTTTACCCCTGTAATGTGACATTACTGTGTTTATTAACCCTGTACTGTGACATTACTGCAGTGGTGTAGCGTGGGGGGCCGTTGCCCCGGGCACAAAATTGCAGGGGGCTCCAGGCAGCAGAACTTTCAATGTGGGTCATAGGAACCTATGGCTCCCGTCCCCTCCGTTCAGCCTCATAGGCTTCAGGCTAGTGACCTGATGCCTATGAGGCAGTAATGCGGCGCAGGAGATTGCAATTTCCTCACTGCGACCTCCTGCGCCAGGTCGCGAGATGACTTGATGACGTGGCGCAGGAGGTCACGGTGATGTGTTCGTGAGCGCCTGCGCCGGGACGCTTGAAGACAGGCCATAAGCAGTGATGGAGTAAGGAAGAGAGGTGAGTATTTATTTATTTTTAATAGGCAGGTCATGGACTGGGGGCACTATGGGCTGTGGGACATTACACAATGGAGGAAATCATATAAAGAAAGAATGGGGGCCATGGACCGGGGGATATTATACAATAAAGGCAATCATATATAGAAAGAGTGGGGGCCATGGAGTGTGGGCACTATGGGGCTGGGGGACATTATACAAAGAAGACAATCATATATAGAAAGAATGGGGGCACTATGGGGCTGGGGGACATTGTACAAAGGAGGCAATCATATATAGAAAGAAAGGCGGTCATCAATATTACAATAATAATACACCGGGCCATTATAATAATAATACAGAGGGGTCATTATATATTAAAATAATACAAAGGGCATTATGCATATGGAAACTATGGAGGGAGGGGAGGTCTTTTATCTAGTGGCACTACAGAGGGTCATTGTAACTACATGAGGCACTGCAGCGGGTCTTTATAAATACTTGGACCACAATAGGAGGTATTATAACTACTGCAGACACTATAGCGGACTATTACTATTGCAGGCTCTTGTTACTGCTGGGGACATTATTATTGAGCACATATTAATGGGGATGCTATTGGAGGTATTGTGGGGCAGTGTTTCTCAACTCCAGTCCTCAGAGCCCACCTACCAGTCATGATTTGAGAGTATCCCACAGAATGAATACTCGTGGTAAGTCCTGATGCACTGACATTAATTGTATCATCTGCTCAATACTAAGGATATCCTGAACACATGACCGTCAGGTGGGCCCTAAAGACTGGAGTTGAGGAACCCTGCTGTAGGGAACGCTATTATTAAGGACAGTTTGGGAGCATGTTATTATGGAGGACTATTTGGCCTCGTTCACACTTCAGTGTTTGGTCAGTGATTTCCATCAGTGATTTGTGAGCCAAAACCAGAAGTGGAGCCTCCACAGACATGAGGTAGAAGGAAAAGATCTGCTCCTGTTCTGTGTTTAGAGTTGCACCTGGTTTTGGCTCACTAATCACTGATGGAAATCACTGACTAAACACTGAAGTGTGAACAAGGCCTTTGAATGGAACTAGCTCAGTATTGGAGGTAGCAGCAGGATGACAGTGTTTAGGCACCAGGAAGGGGAGGATGATAGCAATGTGAGGAATCTAAAAAAAAATATCTATGAAACTCTGCAGAGACGAGACGCGGCTGAAAGAAGGTGTGATGGTGGTCTAATCTCCGAATGAAGACATTGAGGAAAGTCTACATGACTGGATGTAAGAGGTACAGGTGAAACTTGAAAAATTAGAATATTGTGCAAAAGTCCATTTATTTGAGTAATGCAAATTAAAAGAAATTGCATTGATGCAGCTTAAAATTAGAATTTTGTGAAAAGGTTCAGTATTCTAGGCTCAAAGTGTCACACTCTAGTCAGCTAATTAATCCATACCCTGAGCAAAGGGGACCTCAAAATTGTGACTTTGGGGTTTCATAAGCTGTAAGCCATAATCATCCAAATTCTAACACATAAAGGCTTGAAATCTCTCGCTTTGCATGTAATGAGTCTCTCATATGTTAGTTTCACCTTTTAAATTGCATTACTGAAATAAATGAACTTTGGACGATATTCTAATTTTTCGAGTTTCACCTGTAGCAGGTGGTGGACCTGTTGCAGATTTTGCACTGGGTCCTAGGAGTTACATACCTGCTTGTCACGAAAAAATGGTAATAATATTCACATGAAAACTGATATGAAATTCAATTCTGCCTGTAAATAGCAAGGGCTTCTTTTTTTAAAGAGGTCGTTTGAAGTGACTGAAGGACATGCAGAGTGATGAAAGGTCAGCACTCGCCCCTTCTATCTAATAGCAGCAGTGCCAGTGTTTGGGGACAAGTCATCAATCACCAGCTCTGTTACTCCATTACGTCCTGCGCACATGAGTTATATCCTTCTCTGAAAGCCTGCGCCGTACATCTCCAGTCTAGACACCTTCCTGTTGTGTGAAGATCAATGCAGCCTCCTCATGCATCATGTGCCTTCCAGGATCCCTCACTGTAATAATCTTGTCTATTCTCCAGTCAGCAGTATAAATTATGGCAATATGAGAGTGCTATATTATTCAGGAGCCCGGCCGCTAATGGATGAACTGTTTATTGGCCAATAATGTGCATTCATTTAGCTGACTTCTTATATATGACCTGTATTTCTGATACAAATCCCTCGCCCCTTTCGCAGAATCCTAAAATCAAAGCCAAGCAAAATCCCTGGGATTTAGAATACTTAAATCTGTGTTTATACAGGTTACATATATTTTCTATGTGTCAAGTTGCTGATGTGCAGTGAAGCAGCCGCTTTGCGGCCTAGACAATTCTTCTAAATTTATTAGTTCATTAAGATTTATTAACATTACTGATGCAACCATATATTTCCATGTACATAGATGATTCTCTGCCTGCAGCATGGATTCCCAGAAAAGCCATAGTGTCCAAAGGATGCACAAAATGAAGACGATAGAGGTGTATTATTATACCGTATATCAAGGGGGCTTTTGTTAGACGTGTGATGATAATATAACATGGATAAAGACATTAGATATGTTGTTGTCCAGCAAATTGCAAACAAACATGTGCCAAAAGCCACAGACCAATACCAGTCCACACCAATGCTTACTGCCAGGCTGGTCTTGGGTTGGTCAGTGCCTTATACAGTTCTTTCTATGGAAACCCTTCCTATGGTGTATTATGTAATGCTGAATTAATACAACCATACAATACCCAAATATCAGTGCTGTGAAGTGTCCATATATTACTGAACAGATACATTACAGAATGTAGCTGTGTCCTGTCTTCCTATGCTTCTCCATAGGTTTCAGCGCCAAATGTTGCAGCCATGGTGCCAACTTCCACTGCCCAGGCAGTCATTACCAGTGATGGTCCCTTTAGTAGTGACTTGCAATGATGGGTGCCAGTTTTAGACACATGCTTATTGTTACTGGAGTGCAAAAGACCTGGTAACAGAGCAGGAAAACCATGAGGAAACATTCATGGCATCTTTCTTGTCATCTTTATCATGTGACTAGCAGACGGACCGGCTTCGCTCGGGTATATTTCATCTATTTCATTTAATGTTTCTATGTGTTGTTAAAAGATATCGACAGTATCCCCCCATAACAGTGACCTCTACAGTAACCTGCTCCCTTAACAGTGACCTCGACAGCCCCCCACCCCTTAACACAGTCCCCCCCACAGTGCCCAACCTCCTTAAAATGGGACCTCCACAGTAGTCCACCCCCTTAACTTTGACCTTCACAGCAGCCTGCCCCTTTAACAGTGAGTTCCACAGCACCCCACCTCCTTGACAGTGACCTCCACAGGGGTCCACCCCCTCAACAGTGACTTCTACAGCACCCGCCCCTTAACATTGACAATTGGTTACAGTCCCCTTAACTGTGACCTCCACCATTCCCAGCCCCCTTAGCAGAGACCTCCACAGTGACTGCCCCTTTAACAGTGACTGCCACAGTACCCTCCTCCTTGAACAGTGACCTCCACAGTTCCTGCCCCTTTAACAGTGACCTCCATAGTGGCCGCCCCTTTATTAGTGACCTTCACATTACCCAGTCTCCTTAAGGGCTCATGTACACGACTGTATGCCCTCCGAGACATACGGTCCGTGAGAGTGCCATATGTCCAAGAGTGGCATACATCGTTCGAACAGGAGCACACAGCATCATAGGTTACTATGATACTGTGCGCATGGGGCCGCCCGTGGGACTATTGTCCTGCACTCATACCGTATAATCATATGAGTGCAGGACAGTAGTCCCGCAGGCGGCCCAATGCGCACAGTATCATAGTAGCCTATGATGCTGTGTGCTCCCGTGCGCACGATGTATGCTGCTCCAGGACATATGGCCCGCTCATGGATCGTATGTCTCAGAGGGTAGCTGGTCGTGTGCATGAGCCATAACAGTGATTTCCACAATAACACGCCCCCTTAATAGTGACCTCCACAGTGCCCCGCCCCCTTAATAGTAACCTCCACTGCACCCTCCCCTTTAACAGCGGCCGGACCTTTATTTGTGACCTCCACAGTACCCTGTCTCATTAACAGTGATTTCCACAATAACCTACCCCTTAACAGTGACCTCCACAGAGCTCCGTTCCCTTAAAATGCGACATCCTCAACACCCCACCCTCTCAACAGTGACCTCTAATGCACCCCGCCCCTTAACACTGACCTCCATAGAGTACCGTCCCCTTAACTGTGACCTCCAACGTTCCATGCCCCCTTAACTCCGCTCCCTTAACAGTGTCATCCACAGCGCCCTGCCCCTTTAAAGATAACCTGCAGCAATGCAAAAAAATGTCTGGGTTGTTATGGAAACCTGGTGTAAACCTGTGTGTATGTGGAGAAAAGGGCTTGAGAGCTTCTATTGGCTGATAAGGGTCATGTGACCCTGTGTATGGCAGTTGGGATATGAGGAGAAATACCTGCAGGCTTCTATTGGCTAATGTAGGTCACATGATGGTGCCACACATTTTTTGGGAATATCTCAGGAACGGTACGTGCTAGAGAGCTGAGACCAGGTCTAAAACCTTCCCGGGCACCTGATGTACCTGTGTGCCAAATTTAGTGATTGTTTATGCCAGGGCTTGACAATTTTGGTTGGAATCTAGGAGCCAGCAAAAAATGTTAGGAGCCGTTTTTGTTTTTTTTTACCTTATAAAGCCTTATTTTCAGCGACAAAAATAACACCTCTTAAATTAACATATAAAGAAGTCTAGAACCAAACAACATGGGCATTGTTTATTATCAGTGTACTGTGACGTCACTGTGTGCCGCATCTCCTCAGTGTTTATCAGTGTACTGTGATGTCACTGTGTGCCGCATCTCTTCAGTGTTTATCAGTGTACTGTGATGTCACTGTGTGCCGCATCTCCTCAGTGTTTATCAGGGTACTGCGACGTCACTGTGTGCCGCATCTCCTCAGTGTTTATCAGTGTACTGTGACGTCACTGTGTGCCGCATCTCCTCAGTGTTTATCAGGGTACTGTGACGTCACTGTGTGCAGCATCTCCTCAGTGTTTATCAGTGTACTGTGATGTCACTGTGTGCCGCATCTCCTCAGTGTTTATCAGTGTACTGTGATGTCACTGTGTGCCGCATCTCCTCAGTGTTTATCAGGGTACTGTGACGTCACTGTGTGCCGCATCTCTTTAGTGTTTAATCAGTGTACTGTGACGTCACTGTGTGCCGCATCTCTTCAGTGTTTATCAGTGTACTGTGATGTCACTGTGTGCCGCATCTCCTCAGTGTTTATCAGGGTACTGCGACGTCACTGTGTGCCGCATCTCTTTAGTGTTTAATCAGTGTACTGTGACGTCACTGTGTGCCGCATCTCTTCAGTGTTTATCAGTGTACTGTGATGTCACTGTGTGCCGCATCTCCTCAGTGTTTATCAGGGTACTGTGATGTCACTGTGTGCCGCATCTCTTTAGTGTTTAATCAGTGTACTGTGACGTCACTGTGTGCCGCATCTCTTCAGTGTTTATCAGTGTACTGTGATGTCACTGTGTGCCGCATCTCCTCAGTGTTTATCAGGGTACTGCGACGTCACTGTGTGCCGCATCTCCTCAGTGTTTATCAGGGTACTGTGACGTCACTGTGTGCAGCATCTCCTCAGTGTTTATCAGTGTACTGTGATGTCACTGTGTGCCGCATCTCCTCAGTGTTTATCAGTGTACTGTGATGTCACTGTGTGCCGCATCTCCTCAGTGTTTATCAGGGTACTGTGACGTCACTGTGTGCCGCATCTCTTTAGTGTTTATCAGTGTACTGTGACGTCACTGTGTGCAGCATCTCCTCAGTGTTTATCAGTGTACTGTGATGTCACTGTGTGCCGCATCTCCTCAGTGTTTATCAGGGTACTGTGACGTCACTGTGTGCCGCATCTCTTTAGTGTTTATCAGTGTACTGTGACGTCACTGTGTGCCGCATCTCTTCAGTGTTTATCAGTGTACTGTGATGTCACTGTGTGCCGCATCTCCTCAGTGTTTATCAGTGTACTGTGACGTCACTGTGTGCTGCATCTCTTTAGTGTTTATCAGTGTACTGTGACGTCACTGTGTGCCGCATCTCTTCAGTGTTTATCAGTGTACTGTGATGTCACTGTGTGCCGCATCTCCTCAGTGTTTATCAGTGTACTGTGACGTCACTGTGTGCTGCATCTCTTTAGTGTTTATCAGTGTACTGTGACGTCACTGTGTGCAGCATCTCCTCAGTGTTTATCAGTGTACTGTGATGTCACTGTGTGCCGCATCTCCTCAGTGTTTATCAGGGTACTGTGACGTCACTGTGTGCCGCATCTCTTTAGTGTTTATCAGTGTACTGTGACGTCACTGTGTGCCGCATCTCTTCAGTGTTTATCAGTGTACTGTGATGTCACTGTGTGCCGCATCTCCTCAGTGTTTATCAGTGTACTGTGACGTCACTGTGTGCTGCATCTCTTTAGTGTTTATCAGTGTACTGTGACGTCACTGTGTGCCGCATCTCTTCAGTGTTTATCAGTGTACTGTGATGTCACTGTGTGCCGCATCTCCTCAGTGTTTATCAGTGTACTGTGATGTCACTGTGTGCCGCATCTCTTCAGTGTTTATCAGTGTACTGTGATGTCACTGTGTGCCGCATCTCTTCAGTGTTTATCAGGGTACTGTGATGTCACTGTGTGCCGCATCTCTTCAGTGTTTATCAGTGTACTGTGACGTCACTGTGTGCCGCATCTCTTTAGTGTTTATCAGTGTACTGTGACGTCACTGTGTGCCGCATCTCTTCAGTGCTTATCATCAGTGTACTGTGATGTCACTGTGTGCCGCATCTCTTCAGTGTTTATCAGTGTACTGTGATGTCACTGTGTGCCGCATCTCCTCAGTGTTTATCAGTGTACTGTGATGTCACTGTGTGCCGCATCTCTTCAGTGTTTATCATCAGTGTACTGTGACGTCACTGTGTGCCGCATCTCTTCAGTGTTTATCAGTGTACTGTGATGTCACTGTGTGCCGCATCTCTTCAGTGCTTATCATCAGTGTACTGTGACGTCACTGTGTGCCGCATCTCTTCAGTGTTTATCAGTGTACTGTGACGTCACTGTGTGCCGCATCTCTTCAGTGCTTATCATCAGTGTACTGTGACATCACTGTGTGCCGCATATTTCCATTGTTTATCATTGTACTGGGCTGCAGCTGACAGAACTGAGATCTCTTCCCCAGGATGTTTGGTCCGGGCTCATCATTCATCTCATAGTTCTTCTCTTGTAAACGTATTTTGTGACTAGATAAAACTGAAGCAGTGCTGGGCTTGAAGATAAATATCCCTCGTTGCTGCCTGTATCCGCCATCACTGCGGGATCACTGCCCTTCTGCTGTCCCAGATTATTTGTCCTGTCCGGGGGATCATGGAGTCGCTGTTGTTGGCATCTCCGGGGCCGTCCTTGTGCTCCCTCCGCTGTGGACGCGCACTGAGCCCAGGCCAGGATTTGGTTCCAGCTCTTGCCGGATCTACATCCCATGCTGTGATGAGGAGGCGGTGTGATCATACCAGAGTATTACCACACTGCGGCGGCGGCAGCAGGAAGCGCACGGCGTCATAGCAACCAATGTCGCCGTGCGCTCCTGCATTCAGAAGAAATCTAGGCCGGTATCACCACTTTACGGTGATGAGACGGCTCCTCTCCGGGAAATGCTGGAAGAGTCTTCGTACAGGAAAATGGAAACCCCGCCGTAGTCACCTGCGCCGCTCCCGGGACATAAGGCGTGCGGTGGAGAGCGCCTAGCGGCAGGTGAGCACTGCCACATACATCTTGTGTGTCACTCCGCGGCCAGCTGACACTGACAGCCAGCGGGGAGAGGGAATGATGTCACTCGGCTTAACCTGTCATGTGCACCGCCTGTCACATTTTTAGCCTTGCGGTCTTAACCCTCCAGTGGCTGCGCCCGGCTGCTGGTGTGCTGGGCCTATTTTCAAGCAGGGGCAAATAGCCAGGCGCCAGGACAAAATTCCTGATCGCCATGACGACCTAGCGGCTGTGATTTGTCGAGCCCTGGTTTATGCGACGGTGCAGATTTTTTTAGCGGACATACATACATACACTCAGCTTTATATATTAGATGTCTCATCTCCTAATTAAAGTGGAGTAAAATATTGACGACCTAGGAACACCGTAGCCTCTTCGAACAGCTGCATCAGTGGTAGTGCTAGATAGCTGAACACCACCGATCAGATATTAATGCGGTATCTGATCGGTACATATATCTTATATGTACATATCTTACAGTACCCCAGTGGAGCTACCGCAGAGGGTTAACTAAAGCTAAAATGGTTATTGCAATGTTATTACATATCATGATGCAAGTAAACAAACAGTTAACAAATATGCAGACTCTTTAAGTTACCAGGTTACAGACTGTGTCCACCTCCTGGTTAGGTTGGGGTTTCTAGTCTAAGGAAGGACACAGGAAGGATTTGTGTCAGAGAGTTCCTGCAGACCAGGCCCAAATTCAGAGAACCTCAGTCTCTGAGACTGTAGCTGCCAAAGAAACAACTTTACTAACAGAGTACCCTTCTGTTAGGTGATAAGAAGGTCTAGAACCTAGCTGGCTGTGCAAGCTTCGGATAGTAAGATATGTGCTGGTTTATGACATAATGAGACTTTGCTGCTATGGAAAGGATTATTGCCACCAGCACCTGACACACTTTGGGATGGACTAGTCATCCATGTCTTCCATGGCATTCTTGTGGTTATTTTGGAGAGACTGCAAAGTGTCCTTAGAAAGAGAAAGAAAAGAAGTACTACAACTTCCATCATTGCTGCTGCCTCCTCCTGCCTTGTACCCTGCCAACTATCTACCATCAAGGGTGCCCCTGCTATCACCAGGCAGAAGCCCCAATATCAGGGTGTGCCACAAGGGAAGAAAAGGTGCACCCTAAAGTCACTGCACAGCCCTAAGCAGCGCCAGAGTGGAGATTTCCACCATGAACTGAGAGTGCTACTACCACCCTCACAGCCATAACTTCCACTCCCATCCTCCACACACTCACCTGTGGCTCGCTGCAAATCGATTCCCAGATTACCTCTTTAACCTAAAGTATTCCAATATTTGAAGATAAATGCACATTTAAAAATGCAGTACTCACACTTGACCACTGGGTGTTCACTTTATGTTTTGTTAATTGGAAAAAATAAACTATCAACACTTCTATTCTTCTTGAAAGCATTATTTCTTGGCAGAAGTTTTTGCGCACTTGCCTAAAACTTTTGCACAGTACTGTATACCAAAATGTCACTATTACTTTAAAGTATTTGAATGAAAATATGTGAATTAGTCCCAAATTTATAAAAATTTCATATTCTAACAAACCTGATTTCTTTTTTTGGTGATTCATTTCAGGCACATGAAAAACATGTACAACCCAGCTTTCTTTTCAAAAATATTTTTTTTAAAAAAAGTTGTGTCTCACACCTACAGCACATCCAGCCATTGCTTAGCCATTCAAACAGTCTTCATAACATAACTAGATGATAGCTAGGCCAGCCTCACAGCTGCAAATAGCTCTTCCAGAACAAAAGCAGACAGTAGTGTTTGTTCTAGCTGAGAGGCCTTGAGGAGACATCTGGGTGGATACCATTTCTATTATGGAGACCACTTAGTATGTATGATGACTGTTGTAGGCTAAGCAACTCTCCTCTTGGTTTCTAGGATAAAAATAAATGCAAATTAGTATGTGTAATATCAGCTGTCAAGACACAACACAAATGGGAGCATTGAGTCACATTACTTTTATTTCCAGAGGAGACACAAATTCTGTAAAATCCAAGAAACATAAGGCACTAGAGAACAATAAACAAGTTATATCGTTTTTTATGTTACATCAATACTTGGAAAAGCATTCCACAAATAATGACCTTCCAAAGACATTTCCATTACAGCTCTTCCATGCTGCAGTACTTGACAAGTAACTTTTAGTGTAAAACTGTCCGATCCTTTGTAGATAAATCAGGCTGCTGCTCAGCATGCCTCGCTGGTAAACATCTAATTCTGTCTGAATACGCTTCCTCGCCTTTAACATCAGATCTATAGACGTTTGTTGTTCTGTCTCCATGTTACATCCACAAAAGACTCTTTTAGAGCAACGTCAGGTAGTGCACACAAGGATTGATATAGGACTGGTGCATATGACACCTGCAGAAATCTCCCAGGTAGTTTTTTTATTGGGTCTAATCAGCAAGATAATTGTCTCAGGCACTTTGTCACGGTAAAATGAAAAGGGGGCACAGCACAGTGAGGCCATCATAAATCACCTGGTAGAGACAGAGCGAGGAAGAGAGTGTGAAGATAGTGACTTCATTAAGGATTATGTATTGTGTCATTACACGGCTGCAGGGGTCACCTTTAGTGTCAAGGACTCCGATTCTGATGTATTGCCTGTGTCTGCTGCTGACAAAATTAAAAAACACGAACAGGGGGTGAGCAGCATTCACCTTACAGGCGGTATAAGATTGCCGAAAAAGAATAGAACTTGAATAGAGGAGAATACACTGGTGACATAAATTGGTGGTTACAACTGGATGGATGGTTGGTCCGCACAAAAAACATGAAGATATAAATCGCAAAAGAGAATATTATGGCTACATACAGCCTCTGAGTTAGGGCTCATGCACACAACTGCGCCATGTTTTGCAGTCGGCAAATTGCGGGTCCGCAAAACATGGATGCCGGCCGTATGTGTTCCGCAATTGGCGGAACGGGACGGGCCACCCTTTGTAGAAATGCCTATTCTTGTCCACAAAACGGACCATGGAACAGAGCAACAGATCTTTTGCGGCCCCATTAAACTGAATGGGTCCACATCCGAACCATGAAAAATGCATGAGCCCTTACATACATGTAGAGTCATAATATGGTACTCACGGACCTTTATGGATTCCGACTTTACCTTCATATTCTTCTAATATCGTATGAAGGCACACGGAGACCTGCATGTTAGTAGTAATAGTGTTGGGCGCAAATATTCGAATTGCCACTTGAAGAATTCGTGAATATTTAGAATATAGTGCTATATATTCGTATTAGCGAATATTCTAGATTTTTTTTCATCAGTAACCTCCCATCTTGCTTGTGGGCCAATGAGAAGGCTGCAATGTCTTTGTCTGAGCTTAGCAACATCCCTAGCAACCAATAGGAAAGTTGCCCCTTACTATATAAGAACCTCCCCAGCAGCCATTTTCTGCATTTTTTTGCATTTATGAGAGAGACACCCGTGTCATTGCTGTGCTCTGTGCTTTACTGTGTAATATACTGTAATTACATTAGATAGTTAGTTAGCTTTTCTATAATACAGATCGTTAGTGGGAGATAGTCAGTGTAGGTTAGATAGTGATATAGTGTAGCTGATAGGCTCTGCTGTCCATACATACATGCTACATACACGTGAAACTCGAAAAATTTGAATATCGTGCAAAGTTCATTTATTTCAGCAATGCAACTTAAATGGTGAAACTAACATATGAGAGACTCATTACATGCAAAGCGAGATATTTTAAGCCTTTATTTGTTAGAATTTGGGTGATTATGGCTTACAGCTTATGAAACCCCAAAGTCACAATTCTGAGGTCCCCTTTGCTCAGGGGGTATGGATTAATTAGCTGACTAGAGTGGGACACTTTGTACCTAGAATACTGGACCTTTTCACAAATTCTAATTTTAAGTTGCATTACTGAAATACATGTGAATGGTCTTTTGCACAATATTCTAATGTTTCGAGTTTCACCTGTACACAGTGCTGTGATGTCACAACAATACTTAGTGCACCAATCAGTAATAAGTAGTCAGACCTGCTAAAATGTGAAGTTGCATGTATTGCGCCAAAATATGCGCATCATAATTGACAATTTGCGCAATCGCGAATATATTGGAGCACTATCTGCATATAAAGCTATTGTAATGTTCTGCCGTGCCAACCATTTTCTCCAGTCTCAGGAAACTTCTAGCAGCTTCAAAAATGTAGCAAAAGTGACCCACACCTGTATTTCGAGCGCATTACATGAATTACATTGCCGATTTTCGCAATCAAGAAAATGATCGGGAAATTATTACGAATATTTGCGAATTCGAATATTGCCCCTGCCGCTCATCACTATTGGCAAACATCCTTTTCTTTATCTATGTTTCAAACAACAATACTGATAACACTTTAGAAAAAGGTATAATAGTCACTCATTGTGCCAAAGTCCTGAGGAAGTTCACAATTGATTAATCCATGAAGGATCCAAACCATGTTGAGAAGAAAGTCTTCACATTGGTTAACAACTGGCTCAGTGAAAGAAAACAGAAGGTAGTTATTAATGGTACAAACTCAGATTGGGTCGCAGTCACTGGTGGGGTGCCACATAGGTCGGTATTGGGCTCTCCTCTTTTATTGTGTTTATTAATGACTTTGTAGAGGGATTACATAGCCGAATATTGGAGGGTGATACTAAGTTTTGTAAGATAATCAATACAGAGCAGGATAATCAATACAGAGCAGGATAATATAAAATTACAGAGGGATTAAGGGAAAGGTGGCACATAAATCTCAATGTAGATAATTGTAAGGCCATGCACTTAGACCAGGCATGTCCAAACTGCGGCCCTCCAGCTGTTCCAAAACTACAACTCCCAGCATGCCTGGATAGCTTACAGCTATTAGGGCATGCTGGGAGTTGTAGTTTTGCAACAACTGGAGGGCCGCAGTTTGGACATGCCTGACTTAGACCATGGAAACAATATGCACCATTATTATTAAATAGTGGAACACTGGGTGAAACTGGTGCTGAAAAAGACTTAGGGAAATTGGTGGACAGTAAACTTTAGTGACCAATGCCAGGCATCCGCTGCCAAGGCAAATAAAATTATGGGATGCACCAAAAGATGTATAGATGTTCATGACAAGAACATAGGGGGTCATTTATTATCAGATATATGACAATTTTTGGCATATATTTTGCACATATTTTGCATATATTTTGGCATATATTTTGCACAAAGGTTAATTGTGCCGCAATCTGCGACTTTTCCCAGCTCACGCCAGGTCTATAAAAAGGGGTGTGACGGGGAAGGGGGCGGAACAGCAGGCCCATCTCATTTATCATTTTTTACACCTGTTTTAGGCATAGAAAATGGTCTAAATGTACACCAGCAAGGGAGCTGTCTTACATTTAGACAGGCGGTGGATACACCGAAGTTATGTAAAGGTCAGTGCCTCTACCTAACTTAGGCGCAGCCACCACCAGCGCTGGAGTTATCAAGACTGGTGTCTAAAATGCTGGTCTTAATATATGACCCGCATCGTTTTGCCACTAAATAAATCACAAAGACCACAAACGGAGTATTGTCTGCAATTTTGTGCACCAGTGTATAATAAAGGTCCTAGGTCCTGAACAAGTTAACAAACCTGGAGTTATCTAGCTTAGAGAATAGATGGCCAAGGTTGTGATTGAATCGTTCTGAACAAATAATGATCCTTTTATACCTAGGCCTTCAACCATGACAAGACAGCATCATTTATGTCTGAAGGAAAGAAGGTTTAATCATTAACATAGATGCAGATTCTTTACTGTAAGAGCAGTGAGGAGGTTGTGATGGTTTATTCATTGTGAAAATTCAAGAGGTGCCTGGATGTCTTTCTTGCAAGTAACAATATCACAATTCCAGTTGCTAGATGAGGACCGTATCTAGGGATTTTTTCTAAATGCCATATGTGAAGTTGAAGAAGAACTTTAATATGCGGTAATTCATAGGTGTTTTGCTTTCTTCTGGATCAACACAGTAGAACTATAGGTTGGACTTGATGGACCTCATCAATCTCATCAGTTATATAACTATGACACACCAGTATGATGTTTAGAGGGGACCTCTTCATACAGTCTACAGCTCAGCTGCGCTCATAAGGCCTAAAAAAAATAAGCCTTTTTGGACATGATTTAAGTCAGAAAAGAACATTTTCTACAAACCTGTGAAGTGTGTATTACAATAGTCAAGCAGTGTATAGTCAATAGGACTCTATAATGGTTATTTCATTCAATGTTATTACAGTTTAATTTCGTCGGTAAGGATCCCTTTATAGGAACTCTCTTTGTTCTCCTAATTGAAACGAGTCCCAGTAGTCTGAAAAGGGCTGGTGGAATATTTCCATTATGCCTGTATTAGAGCTACACACAAATGTAATGTATATATTATAGTTAGTCAGTGTGCCACCCTCTTGTAGGCACACTCAATAGGCATAATTGGCAGGAATTAAACCATAAATGATACTGCATACCTAAGGCAGATCAGCCAGCAGTCTATTGTAGTTGGGAATTTATGATAATATTGTAAATGCTTGATTCTGGTAAAGATTTTAAAGAGGCAGATTTTAGTGGATAGCTTTAGTTATGTCAATGAGACGTTGATCCAGGGATATATTACTTTCCGTATTTGGGCAGGACTATTCATCCCTTAATATGGGGCATTTGCATCCGCCTCATAGGGGTCCTTAGTCTTCGTCTGAATCAATACGGTAGGGTTTTGCATTGGACTTGATGGACCTGTGTCCTTTTCCAGCCATACTAACTAGGTGACTAGTTGCAGTAATTATATTTGTACTTCTAAAAGGGGTATTCCCATCTCAGACAATGGGGGGATATTGCTAGAATACCCCCATTGTCTGATAGGTGTGGGTCCCACCTACAACGAGAACAGAGCGGGGAGAGTCATGGCTGGAAGATCCCGGGTTTTCCGGGGTCCGTCCACCACCAAGAACTGCTCCCTGCTGCTCCCATAAAAGTGAATAGGAGCGCATCGCACATGAGCGGGCCCCCACTCCCATTTATTTCTATGGGGCCAACGGAAATAGCCGAGCCAGCACTCGGCTATTTTCGGCAACCCCATAGAAATGAATGGAGGGCGGCTGCGAATGCGCAGTTCGCCCTCCACTACTTTCCCCGCTCCGTTTCCGTGTAGGTGCGGGTCCCAGACCCGCACCTATCAGACAATGGGGGCATATACTAGCGATATGCCCCCATTGACTGTGATGGCAAAACCCCTTTAAGTAGGACAGTCACAGTACGGATCCCTACTTTGCCAACTATTGCTGGACCAAACAATCCAAGGCAACTGGATGGTTACAACTTATGGATGGTTAAAAGATATTGCTATTTGGCACCCAGAGTAATATCACTGGAAAACACATACAATAATCCAATTATAAGACAACAATGGCAGGCAGAATGCTTAGCTAGCAGAGTTTAGTAACTCTAAAACGGATCTAAGTCTGATGAACAGGATCGTGACACGGGAAACTGTTCGCCTCTAGATAAAATTATACCCTCCAGCATTTTGCTCATTTTTGAATAGTTCTGCAGTAAAATTGAAATGTTTGCTATTTACTTATTATTATTGAGCATGTCTAGCTGGAGATTGTAGGCAGCTTTGCATTACCCTCTTTGCCCAAGTACTTCTGTTTGTATTCTTATTGTAATGGGATTTGGGATCTCTGCAGAGGCCATTGAGTGCTTAACAATAGTAGATTTTATGTACGTTTCTACTGGAGAGTAATAGTCAGTGTTCCAATGGAGAACAGACATCCAGGGAAGTGAAAACCAAATTACACAGCGGAATAGCATGACTGCCAAATCCACAGCCAAATGTCAAACTCTACAAACTCATAAGTTAGGTGAAATGTATTGAATCTAGATATATATTATAGATTGTGTCATTCTATGCCCTGGCCTACTAAAGAAAAACACCGCTTACGCATTATCCGCAAGTAATACATAGAACCAATTTATTCCACGGGTTTCTGTCCCAGTGGAATGAGCTCATGCACACAGCTATATTACCAACACATGAAGCAAGCCCAGGAGGAGCAGGACTGGAGGATGGGAGTGGTAGTGGCTCTAGCTGTATCAGTCATTCACAGTGGCTTTTCTAATACAGTTGCTCCCTAGGGCTCTGCAGTAGAAGGACACACCCTATTTTCCCTCAGGGCACACTCTGGTTCTGGTGCTCTTGCCTGATGGTAGTTGGGGTGGCTGTGATGTTAAGTGTTTGTATGGGTGCTATTCAAGGCGGCTACAGTACCATGGCTGGCATATAGTACAGGAGTCAGTAACCAGGCTAGATGAGCAGAATAAATGTCTCTCTTTACTGAAGTGAAAAATAGGAGTTGTAATACATCCAATGATCGCAAAACACTGTTCCAACTGTACATAGTGCAATTCCTTCCATATAATGATGTATGCATTTAGATAATGATGGACAATCCCTCTTCCCTCTCCAGGAGCGTATAGGGGAGAGACAGGACAAGTGCCCCGGCCACAGAGTTTTTTTTCCCCGCTCCCTGCTTCACTGTTCTCCCGCACCGGTAGGGCCCCTCAGTCCGCACAATTCTCTGCTGGCAGTGGGAGGAGCGCTGAAAGCCTCAGAATTGGCCTCCTGCACAGCCAGCAGCGCTATGTCTATGTGGGAGCGCATTCTGCTGCTGCATGTGCTGATCATCAGGGAAGCAGGTAAGTATTTGTGTTTTTTATTTTATGTAGATGGAGAGGGCACTGGGGGCCAAAAGGAGGACATACGCCTGTGAGGGGGCACATATCTGGCCATAACTACAGTGAGGGGGCACCTTTCTGGGCATAACTACGGTTAGGGGGAACATATCTGGCCAAAACTACAGAGAGGGGGCACATATCTGGACATAACTACAGTGAGAGTGGCACAAAAGTGGATATAACTTATGTAAAGGGGGTACAAACTGGGCATACCTACTGTGAGGGGCACAAAGATAGGCATAACTACTGTGAGCGGGCACAAAGATGGCAATAATCTTAATTGGGCCCTCTTGTAAGTGACCCTATAGCACCCCTTAGGGTACGTGCACATCTGCTTTAGAGGTTTCAGCAGAAGCCTCTGTTGCAGATGGCAAAAACAAAGGGCAAAATACTGCAGTGTGCGGGATCTCGAATGATCCCATTATTGTGAATAGGATCCGGCGGGTGCCAGCAGTGTTTGGCATATGCTGGAACAGAATACCAAAATCTGATCTCAAGTGACTATCTAGGCTTACTGATGAATTGTGCCCACTGCTGCTACTTTTTTTATAGTGTGCCATCCTTCCCCCATGAACTGTGCCTGCTCCTGCTTCACTTTTCCCCCAATGCTGACATACTGTTTGTGCTGCTGGCAGAGCGCTGCTGAATCAGGTCAGGTCCAGACCGGTCAGTCAGGTCACAGTGCGACGGGTGCTAGCAGAGGAACAGGACAGGGACATTTTACAAAGTGCAGACACAAAAAAACTAAAGGATTTAATCCAGTCACAATGTTTCTCTGACTGTTGCAGAACCTCCTAATAAATACCTCAGCTGCGGCAGAACCTCTTAATACACATGTCTCATTTTTTGATTGGCACTATTTTGGGGTGTATATGACTTTTTGATCGCTTGCTATTACACTTTTTGTGATACAAGGTGACAAAAAATGGCTTTTTTTACACCATTTTTATGTTATTTTTTATACGGTGTTCACCTGAGGGGTTAGGTCATGTGATATTTTTATAGAGCAGGTTATTACGGACGCGGCAATACATAATATGTATACTTTTTTTAATGTACTTAAGTTTTACACAATAACAGCTTTTTTAAAACAAAAAAAAAATGATGTTTTAGTGTTTCCATATTCTGAGCCATAGTTTTTTTTTATTTTTTGGGCGATTGTCTTCGATAGGGGCTCATTTTTTTTGCAGGATGAGGTGACGGTTAGATTGGTACTATTTTGGTGGTCATACGCCTTTTTGATTGCTTGCGGATGACATTCGGATGACATATTGATGCATTCTGCATGTCATCCGCATTTTTGCAGACCCGTTAACTACAATGGGACTACGGACCACATTTTGCGGACAATAGTAGGACAACCTCTATTTTTTAGGGGGATCAGCATAACGGAATGGAACAACGGATGAGGACAGCACACTGAGGGCTGTCCCCATTTTTTGCGTGGCCATTGAAATGAATGGGTCCGCATTACAACATACTGACGTGTGAATGGGTGCGGATTACAACATGCTGTGTGAATGGACCCTAAAGCCTTATTCACACGTCCGTGTCCGTGGTCAAATCCGTGAGCAGGTGGTCAGTGATGCATCCATGTGTCCGTTTTTTGCTGTCTGTGTTGCATCCGTGTTTAACTGACACTGAACAGCTAAAAAATAATTTTTAAAGCATCTCTTCTTAATGATCTGTGAAACACGGATGCAACACGGATGGCATCTGTGTTGCATCCGTGGTATTCACGGATCCATAGACTATAATTGATGTTATGGATCCGTGAACATGGACAAAATAGAGCATGCATCTGTGCTAAAAACACGGACCCACGGACCGTGCTAAAACACTGATGTCCAAATACGCACATTAAAATGAATGGGGACGTGTGCTGTCCGTGAAGAACACGTACAACACACGTCCATGAAACACTGACGTGTGAATGAGGCTTAATAATGTAGGTGATTTTCCAGCCCTCTGTCCTCCAGACCATAACATTATCATCTCCATGGAATGGCACCATAATCCATATGGTCATCTTCTTAAGGGCCTTCTTATATCTAGCAGATTGAATGTTTGCATAGGGTGACTCCATGCAGGAGCTGATGGTGTCATGAACAAAAAAAAAAACAACGGTTCCTGGATAGGGGAGCTATAAGGAAACTTACTGGATACCATACCAACTCAAGTTCAGGTCTAGGTAAAGTAAATCTATAGGAAAATAATTGTTTCCTTATAATATTCTAAAATGTCTTTATATAAGCTATATCATTTAGCTGCCACATATTCCTGCAGGCTGACAAGAAAATGGTGATGTGTATGACTTAATGCATTTTCATATAGTTTTTCTGACCCCAGGCACGGTCATACATCATATTCGTAATGTTTGATTGGTGACACATTAATTTTATCAAGTGTTTCAAAGCACTTCTTCATAGGAATGGATCCACGATGAATTAGTATTAGAATACACGTGTTATTATGTGCAATTGAGTTAGTGGAATGACATGTCTCTGTTTAGGCCTTACCTAAAGGTAGTAGATATGAATAGTGATACATATTATAAAGGGCATAGTATTACTCATATATGTGCATTCAGCGTTACTAATAATCAATTAGGAAAATGAAATAATGTTGCATCCACCCAACACTGGAGAATACAAATCCTAAGGTTGAAGCCTGGCTCTTCTTTTCCCGATTTCTTCTGGAGGAGAGTTAGGTGGTCCTCGAACACATTATGATATAAGCCAAGGGTCTTTGAAACTATTCTTCTGTGCTTTTCCACGATACATATGCAGAAGAGAAGAGATCCATACCAAAGATCAAACAGCCTCCCCATAATAGTGCCATGTTTTACTACCCAGGAGAGATGGACCTGGTATTTATGTCCTCCTACAACCCATTTCCATAGTCCCTAATTCCCTGTGTTCACCGCCTAATATAAAAAGGTTGCATGCCCAATCAGGATTGGGCATGCACTCTGAACAGACCCCAAGAAATAATGGGACATATATATCTACAATTTGTTGTGGCCTCCTAAAGAGGACCTTTCACTGGTCCTGACGTCCCAATAGTAATACCTGACAGTGTAGAGCTTTACTAGTAGATGTCAGGGCGCTTTTTTTTTTTTTTAGGCGTGCTGCTCAGTTTCCCAGCTGTGCCCCCCGTTCACTTTTGCAGGCCTGTATGCTAATTAGTAGCATCGGTAAAGGGAGGAGGAGACGGCCGCGTTTCTCAAGGGGCTTCTTCTTCTTCCTGGTTGTGAGCTGGCCAATCGCAGTGGAGGGCGTCACAGCCAGGGAGAAGGTGAGCTTTTTTTTCTCCGTCTCCTCCTCCCTGTACCAATGCTACTAATTAGCATACAGGGCGGCAAAAGTGAGGGGGGGAACAGCGCGGGGACGGAGCAGCGCCTCAAAAAAATAAAAAGCGCACTGACATCTCCTAATAAAGCCCTACACCCCCAGGTACTAAATATTGTAACGTCAGGACCAGTGAAAGGTCCTCTTTAAAATGACTTCTCTAGTGGTTGTCTTGTGGCGTAATCCAGACACATCCTGAATTATGTGATCATTGTATTTTACAGAATTAGGGCTCTTGCACACAAACCTTCTGTGTTTTGCAGTCCCGTAATTGCAGATCCGCAAAACATGGATACCAGCCGTTGTGTAACGTAACATCCGACCCCTAATAGAACAGTCCTATCCTTGTCCATTATGTTCTGTTCCGCATTTGTTTGCGGTACGGCCATGTAGACATATGGACACGGAATGTACACGGAGTCGTTTCAGTTTTTTGCGGCCCCATTTAAGTGAATGGTTCCGCATACGGGTCGCAAAAAAACCCATAATGGACACAGAAAGAAAATACGTTTGTGTGCATGAGCCCTTAGGTCCCTTTCACACGAGCGAGTTTTCCACGCGGGTGCAATGCGTGACTTGAACACATAGCACCCGCACTGAATCCTGACCCATTAATTTCATTAGGTCTGTGTACATGAGCGTTGTTTTTCACGCCTCACTTGTGCGTTGTGTGAAAATTGCAGCATGTTCTATATTCTGCATTTTTCACCCAGCCCTGGCCCCATAGAAGTGAAATTTGGCTGCGTAAAAAACGCATTGCATCCGCAAGCAAGTGCGGGTGCGATGCATTATTCACTGATACGCATCAATATGCATTGCACCCGCGCGGAAAAAACTGAACAACTGAACGCAATCGCAGACAAAACTGACTGAACTTGCTTGCAAAATAGTGCGAGTTTCACTTAACACACTTAACACACCCTGAACGCATACCAGTTCCTTCCCACGAGCGTGACGGGTTGGCTCCGGATCCGTTCAGTGAAACTTGCACCATTTTGCAAGCAAGTTCAGTCAGTTTTGTCTGCGATTGCGTTTTGATGCGTTTTTCACGCGCGTGATAAAAAAAAATGAAGGTTTACAAACAACATCTCCTAGCAACCATCAGTTAAAAACGCATTGCATCGGCACTTGAAAAACGCAGAATATAGAACATGCTGCGTTTTTCACGCAACGCAGAACTGATGTACACAGACACATTGAAATGAATGGGTCAGGATTCAATGGGTCAGGATTCAGTGCGGGTGCTATGCATTTACGTCACGCATTGCACCCGCACAGAAATCACGCTCGTGTGAAAGGGGCCTAAGAGAACCAGACAGACTCAGTTTGCTTTACTGGCAGACTGGTAGGTACTCCTGTTTAATCAGGCATTAAAAGTTAACCCATGGTCTAATCGAGCAAGCATTATTCTACCTCTGTTAGACTTTCAACCCATATCATAGATCCCAGTCTTAATGGTTAACTTCAGACATGAAAAAGTCTGAGCAAAGCAGTATTTGTGGACAAAGTGGATAGCTGACGTTAAAGGGGTTGTCCGGGTTCAGAGCTGAACCCGGACATACCCTTAGGCCCCTTTCACACGGGCGAGATTTCCGTGCGGGTGCGATGCGTGAGTTGAACGCATTGCACCCGCACTGAATCCTGACCCATTCATTTCTATGGGGCTGTTCACATGAGCGGTGATTTTCACGCAACACTTATGCGTTGCGTGAAAATCGCAGCATGTTCTATATTCTGCGTTTTTCACGTAACGCAGGTCCCATAGAAATGAATGGGGTTGCGTGAAAATCGCAAGCATCCGCAAGCAAGTGCGGATGCGGTGCGATTTTCACGCATGGGTTCTAGGTGACAGTCTATTCACTGTATTATTTTCCCTTATAACATGGTTATAAGGGAAAATAATAGCATTCTGACTACAGAATGCTTAGTATAATAGTGCTGGGAGGGTTAAAAAAAATAAAAAAGTTAACTCACCTTATCCCCATGATCGCCTAGTTCCCGGTCGGTCTCTTCTTTAGCTGTGACTAAAGGACCTGTGGTGATGTCAGATCACATGCTCCATCACCATGGTGATGGACCATGTGATTGGAGCATGTGATCTGACATCACCAAAGGTCATTCAGCCCAAGCCCACAGCTAAAGAAGAGACCGACCGGGAACTACAAGATCATGGGGATAAGGTGAGTTAACGTTTTTATTTTTTTTTACCCCTTCCAGCGCTATTATACTAAGCATTCTGTATTCAGAATGCTATTATTTTCCCTTATAACCATGTTATAAGGGAAAATAATAGAATCTTCAGAACATCAATCCCAAGCCCGAACTTCTGTGAAGAAGTTCGGGTTTGGGTACCAAACATGCGCGATTTTTCTCACGCGAGTGCAAAACGCATTACAATGTTTTGCACTCGCGCGGAAAAATCGCGGGTGTTTCCGCAACGCACCCGCACATTTTTCCGCAACGCCCGTGTGAAACCAGCCTTATTTTCACCCCGGCAGCCCTCCTGAGCCTGGCATCGGAGCATCTCATGCTCCGATGCGCTCCCGTGCCCTGCGCTAGATCGCGCAGGGCACGGGCTCTTGTGTTTACAATAACACACTGCCGGGCGGTAACTTCCGCCCAGCAGTGTGTTCGGTGACGTCACCGGCTCTGAGGGGCGGGCTTTAGCTCTGCCCTAGCCGTTTTACTGGCTAGGGCAGAGCCAAATCCCGCCCATCAGTGCCGGTGACGTCACCGGGGTTCCTGTCAGCCCCATAGAGAGCCCCGGTACGTCACCGGAACTCTGAAAAATGCCTTTGCCCTGCGCGATTTAGCGCAGGGCAAAGGAGAGCATCGGAGCATGAACTGCTCCGATGCTCATGTCAGGAGGGCTGCCGGGGTGAAAATGGAGGGATGTCCAGGTTCAGCTATGAACCTGGACAACCCCTTTAATGAAGAAGCCTTCCCCCATGGGTGTTCATTGTCACTCTGTTGCCTGATGCAGCAGACAATATGATGCTTGACTCAACACTTTTGTTTATTCCTTATAGTCATGGCTAATACAAAGAATTTTCCATTATTAAGGGGGTTGTTCACCCCTAAGGACATGTCTGGCAGCCCCCCCAGTAGCTGGACCTGCAGAGGGAATCATACTTACCTGATCCCCACCGCTGGGGGTTAGGGTTCCTTCAATCCCCCGCTGGCATTGCATACCTCCCTTCATCAAGATTTAAAGCAGGTCACATAGGCCCTGCAGTCAGTGATGGGCTGCAGCGGTAAGGTGTCCCCTATGTGTAAGGTGGTCAGATAGCGTTCTAGAGGGGATGGAGACAACAATATCCTAGGTCGAAAAGTGCATAGAAGCAGATAAATTCTATTTTTCACTTGTCTAAAAGTGGCTTGATGGGTAGCACTTTTGCACTGCAGTCCAGAGTTCAAATACATCTATGGGCTACATCTGCATGGTGGTTGCATGTTCCCCCCATATTTTTCTAGGTTCCCTTGGGTACTTTTCTTTCCTACCACCCTCTAAAACATACCGATAATTCCCCTGTGAAAGTGGGTGTATGGGGGTGTCAGAAATAGATTAGATCGTAAGCCTTTTTGGGATCTGGATTGATAGTGGCACTTAAGGTGAGCGAATTTCTTAAAATTTGATTCAGGTTCGGTCCAGTTTGATTCGGTTGTGGATAAATTCAACAAAAAAAAAAAAGGCATGGAGCAACTGTGAAAAGGAATTACTGTAATTTATTGGGTTTGAAAAATATGTCCACATTAGGTTATTATGCTTTAGTATTTTAACCTTTTGCTAACAAAATAATTAAAATAATTAAAAATAAATCCAGACACTGTTGAGTAATAATCCTTTCATCATTGGTGACTGACAACCACTTTCCATGGGAAGCATTAAGTACACACGTCGTCCTTCGCTATATCCCCCTCTAATTTCCTTGATAAGCAATTGAAGTGAATGATTTGAGAAAAAGCAACGAAAGACAAGGTCGTTGAAAAGGGATTTGGTGAGAACATTTCAAATTCCCCAAATTGGTGGATGTGTCTGGTTTAATTTCTAGCAGCAGCTGAAATGAAATGGGAAGAAGGATGGAAAACACGGAAAAAAAAAGAGCTAATTTAGAACAGATGTCCAGAAAGCAAACTTCCTGTTCGCAGCTTCTAAAGGCATAAGACAGAACCGGTATGACCAAATAAGTCAGGCCGTTTCAGAAACGATCAAAAGCAATTGGCTTTGGTGGAAATAATAACTTCTAATTGCACCCTGCAATGACACCCTTGGGATGCGTGTTTGATGGTCAAATGGTCTGTAACGTTTTCGAGAGTGGTTCCCAGGCCTTATGTCAGATTTTCCATAAAACTTGTGCCTGATTCCCGAAGGTAATTACTAGTTCTTTTGAAGGAGTGCGGTTTATTTGGAAATAACTTCCACAGACATGTCAGGAGTACAAGTTTGCATCAAACTCCTGCCAAGGACTGTGGGGAGTTTCCACTCTGAAGAGAGCAGAAAAGAAGACTTCTTTTTCATACTAGAATATTTTACAGCTCATAACTAAGATTTGTGCTACTCGCTCAGTAAACCCATTAAGTTGCAGAGAAACCACAGTGAAACCTATAACCACGGAGTAATAAGTGGGCATTGTCAAGCTCACACAGCGCATATGGTGACATGAATATTCTGTAGCCTATTCTGCCACAGATCAATCATTTAACATATATGTTCATTTTTAGGCTCCATTCAGACATCCGTAGAATGGGCCCGCATCCGTTCCTAAATTATCCGGAACGGGTGCGTACCCATTCATTCTCTATGGGGCTGGAAGAGATGCGGAGAACACACTATGTGCTCCCCGCATCCGCATTTCTGGAGCGTGGCCCCGATCTTCCGGTCCGCAGCTCTGCAAGAAAATAGAGCATGTCCTATTCTTGACCGCAATTGCAGACAAGAATAGGCATTTCTATAGGGGTGCCGGCCAGGTGTATTGCTGATCCACAATGCACTACGGACGTCTGAATGGAGCCTTAAAAGGGTTTTCCAGTTTTGAAGTTATATCAAATCTATCGTCCCAACTGATCAGTGGGATTCCGACCTTGAGAATGGGGATTCCATTTCCCGGATCTGATGTGAACATGTGGCCTGGTGCTCCATTTATTCTCTATGGATCCATCGGAGATGGTCAAGTACAGTGCTTGGTTATTTCAGCCAGTCCTATAGAGAATGAATGAAGCAACAGGACATGTGCCCAACCTGCATTGGTTGGGGTCACAGTAGATGAATCCCCAGCGATCAGTTCATTATCCCCTATTCTGTGGATAGGGGAAAACTTAAAAACTTGGCACAACCCTTAATGTTACTGCACATATTTCCATGTAATTGACTTTTTGGATCCAAATGTAAGTGATTGCAATATGAGAGCAAAAAGTTATTCGGGAAACTATACAATGGAAAGCAGGCTCTAGGACCCTTTTGAGCTATCGTGATAAGCGGCAGGGGTCATATTCAAATTCTTGATATTTCGTGAATATTTAGTAGAATATTCGTCATATATTCGCAAATTCATATATTCGTAATATTCTACATTCTCTTTTTTTTTTACGTGAAAATCGGCAAGGTAATGATTGCGTAATATGCAAATATTGCTCAATACAGGCGTGGGTCAAAAACGAATATATAGCACTATAGAATTCGATTTATAACAAATATATAACGGTAGCACTATATTCTAAATATTCGCAAATTCTCAAAGTGGCAATATTCGTGCTAAAAATTAGATTTTTGAATATTCGTGCTCAACACTATTGAGCTACCTCTAACCTGGATACAAGATGAGATTCGGTTGGGCATGGAGGCATACAGGTTCTGTATGGAATCCTGCCACACATTTGCGCACAGATGTTACAGCTGGAACTGTACATCTTACACACTGAAGCTGGCATCCCATTTGATCCCATATATACTCAATTGGTGATAGATCTGGTGACCGGGCAGGACAAGGAAGTTTTGTAACCAGGCACCAATATTCCTGGGAAACCCCTTGCTGTGTGTAGGCGAGCATTATCCTGCTGAAAAATCCCAGTTGGAATCCTGCCATGAGAAGCAACACGTGTGGTGCAGGATGTCCTGCTCATATCGCTGAGCTGTTAGTGTCCCTCGTATCACTACTTTGGCTCCTCAGATCATCACACAGCAGTTGGGGCAGTGTGTCGCTCCACAGCAAAGGCAGGATTGAAGCGCACACCACATACTTGAACTCGACCATCATTGGATTCCAAACCAAGTCTGGATTTGTCACAAAAGACAATACGGTTCTAGGCCGCAGCAGTCAAGGTTTCTTGTTCATAACACCACTGCAAATGAAGCTGATGGTGGCTGGCTTTCCCAGATAACATCCTATCACTGGGAATCCCAACAAGGAAACTTTATTTTTTATAAGAATGGATTATACAAAATATAAATCCTGTTTAATGTATGATGAACACAACACCTGAAATTGAAGCCTCATTGGTGGCCCTAACTTGTAGAAATTATGAGGAGCCCTTGGTTTGAGTCTTCTAATTTTTCCACAGCTGGGGTACCAGATTTGCTGTGTTAATTTTTGTGAATGTTCCCTGTAAGTTGGATATACAGCTTATTTGACATTGATCTGGACAAACCTGCGTGTTAAAGGTAGCAAATGTAACCTACTGCTTTTCTTCATAACCCTACCAAGCCATTTGCGATATCACCACATAGCATGTTAGGCCACCTTCTAATTTCATTATCACACATTCATAATAATGGCCATATGGAATTCAACCCAATCATTATCATTAGCAAAAAAGCCAAAACAAACACAATGCAACAGCACACTGTAAACACAAATAATAAAGTGTATTACTTGTGTTTGCAGAGTGCTGTTGCATTGTGTTTGTTTTTGATTTCGTGCTTTCAGCCATGGCGACATGCACCTGGGATGTGCTTACTAACCTATGTGCTGACTGACATTATTTTTCTTTGCAGTGTCATTAGCAAGTATGCTGCCAGTGCAGGGTGCCACCCCCTAGGGCCGAACATAACCTAGTGTTTATGCATTGTCATGCAGCCCTAATAGTTTATGTCACGCTGCTCCTACCTGGATACGTCGCTCCCCAGGGTTAGGCTCCATAGCATCAAGGGAGTTGTAGGTGGTGGAATAAGTACAGTCCAGACTTGGTGAAGTTTATCGGTTTTACTTGAATAAACTTCCTATAAACTTGTGTCATCCAAACAATACTTGATTTTTCTCTTGGTTCCAGCAGGCTAAGGGTAAACTGGCAGATGAACTCGAATACTTTGCTTTATCTTTCTCTGCTGTGCTAATCTCTGGCTTCAGTCTGGTTACTGGACTTTCTAGCAGTTCTGGTACCTTTAAGTGGGGTGCCTTTGGCCATTGCAAGGAGTCGGGGTGCTCCATGAGCTGCTTCTCCTGGAAGACTCCTTCAGCAGCAGACTGTGCCATCTCTCGTCACCTTTCAACTCCCTATACAGCTTCCTGCAACCACTCCCTTGGTAGGAAAGACTAGCCCACTTCTGCCCAAAGGGGGGAGAATAGAATGGTAAGTTCCATTCTTTGTAAAGGTACTCTCTGCCAGATACACTGCCACCTGCTGGACAACCAGGCACAGTGCATGTAATACAATACATAAGTTACATAGCAATATTATTAAGGCACCGAATAAGAGGACCTGGAAATAAATACACAAATGACATGCTCCATTAGAGTCAGCAGCTAGGTAAAAAATAGTAGTGTCCCTCTGGGATACCACACCAGCAGTCATACATCATTAGACCTTAAATTGTCATATTAGACCTTATATTGGCCTACATGCCTACTAAAGACCAAGTTTATGGTAGATCACCTTAAAAAACATCCATGTATGTGTTGTAATTAGATATATCTGCTAGTTATTATACAACACTACAGAGGACACTGTCAACCGAACTACGTGTATGCGTTATATATACAAGACTACCATTCAGAACCCTGAGGTGCCAGGCAGCAATTACCATCTATTGAAATGATTGTGCATGAAATTGGGCAAAGACTGGGGTAGAGGGTAGTGTTGATCACGAATATTCGAATTGCGAATATTAATCACGAATATCGGCACTCTGAGAATTCACGAATATTTTGAATATAGTGGTATATATTCGTAATTTCGAATATTCTAGATTTTTTTTTCATCAGTAACCTCCCTTCTTGCTTGTGGCCCAATGAGAAGGCTGCAATATATTTGTCTGAGCTTAGCAACATCCCTAGCAACCAATAGGAAAACTGCCTACCCCTTACTATATAAGAAACTTCCTAGCAGCCATTTTCTACAGGTTTTTTTTTTTAGTTCTGAGAGAGAGAGAGCAGTGTCATTGGTGTGCTCTGTGCTTTCCACACTACATTAGATAGATAGTTAGATAGCTTATATATATATATATAATACAGGTAGTTAGTGTAGGTTATATCTAGGGATGAGCGAACTCGAACTGTATAGTTCGGGTTCGTACCGAATTTTGGGGTGTCCGTGACACGGACCCGAACCCGGACATTTTCGTAAAAGTCCGGGTTCGGGTTCGGTGTTCGTCGCTTTCTTCGCGCTTTTGTGACGCTTTCTTGGCGCTTTTTGAAAGGCTGCAAAGCAGCCAATCAACAAGCGTCATACTACTTGCCCCAAGAGGCCATCACAGCCATGCCTACTATTGGCATGGCTGTGATTGGCCAGAGCACCATGTGACCCAGCCTCTATTTAAGCTGGAGTCACATAGCGCCGCCCGTCACTCTGCTCTGATTAGCGTAGGGAGAGGTTGCGGCTGCGACAGTAGGGCGAGATTAGGCAGATTAACTCCTCCAAAGGACTTGATTAACTGATCGATCTGCAGCTGTGGATCATTGAGCTGCTGATCCTCAATTGCTCACTGTTTTTAGGCTGCACAGACCGTTTGTCAGTCACATTTTTCTGGGGTGATCGGCGGCCATTTTGTGTCTTGTGGTGCGCCAGCACAAGCTGCGACCAAGTGCATTTAACCCTCAATGGTGTGGTTGTTTTTTGGCTAAAGCCTACATCAGGGTGAAGCTGTCACACCAAGTGCATTTAACCAGCAATAGTCTGTTCATTTTTTGGCCATATACAAAATCAGGGGCAAGCTGCGCCTGTCACCAAGTGCATTTAACCCTCAATGGTGTGGTTGTTTTTTGGCTAAAGCCTACATCAGGGTGAAGCTGTCACACCAAGTGCATTTAACCAGCAATAGTCTGTTCATTTTTTGGCCATATACTAAATCAGGGGCAAGCTGCGCCTGTCACCAAGTGCATTTAACCCTCAATGGTGTGGTTGTTTTTTGGCTAAAGCCTACATCAGGGTGAAGCTGTCACACCAAGTGCATTTAACCAGCAATAGTCTGTTTATTTTTTGGCCATATCCCAGTCTAATTCTGTCACTAAATCCATACCGGTCACCCAGCGCCTAAATACTAGGCCTCAAATTTATATCCAGCTAAATCTGTCCCTAGTGCTGTAGCTGGGCGAGTTATTTAGTGTCCGTTCAAGCACATTTCTTGTTCTGGGTTGAAATACAATTCCCAATTTAGCAATTTCATAATTTAGTGGTTTCTGCTATATCAGAGCTATTTGAAATCTATCCCTAAAAGGGTATATAATATTCAAGGTGCACATTGGGTCATTCAGAATAACTTCACACACACCCGCTACTGTGTATTTCCAAGTCTAATTCTGTCACTAAACCCATACCTGTCACGCAGCGCCTAAATACTAGGCCTCAAATTTATATCCAGCTAAATCTGTCCCTAGTGCTGTAGCTGGGCGAGTTATTTAGTGTCCGTTCAAGCACATTTCTTGTTCTGGGTTGAAATACAATTCCCAATTTAGCAATTTCATAATTTAGTGGTTTCTGCTATATCAGAGCTATTTGAAATCTATCCCTAAAAGGGTATATAATATTCAAGGTGCACATTGGGTCATTCAGAATAACTTCACACACACCCGCTACTGTGTATTTCCAAGTCTAATTCTGGCACTAAACCCATACCTGTCACCCAGCGCCTAAATACTAGGCCTCAAATTTATATCCCGCTAAATCTGTCCTTAGTGCTGTAGCTGGGCGAGTTATTTAGTGTCCGTTCAAGCACATTTCTTGTTCTGGGTTGAAATACAATTCCCAATTTAGCAATTTCATAATTTAGTGGTTTCTGCTATATCAGAGCTATTTGAAATCTATCCCTAAAAGGGTATATAATATTCAAGGTGCACATTGGGTCATTCAGAATAACTTCACACACACCCGCTACTGTGTATTTCCAAGTCTAATTCTGTCACTAAACCCATACCTGTCACCCAGCGCCTAAATACTAGGCCTCAAATTTATATCCTGCTAAATCTCTCGTTAACGCTGTCCTGTTGTGGCTGGGAAAGTTATTTAGTGTCCGTCAAAGCACATTTTTTGTTCTGGGTTGAAATACAATTCCCAATTTAGCAATTTCATAATTTAGTGGTTTCTGCTATATCAGAGCTATTTGAAATCTATCCCTAAAAGGGTATATAATATTCAAGGTGCACATAGGGTCATTCAGAATAACTTCACACACACGCTTCTGTGCATTTCCAAGTCTAATTCTGTCACTAAATCCATACCGGTCACCCAGCGCCTAAATACTAGGCCTCAAATTTATATCCCGCTGAATTTGAATACAATACATTGGGCCAAATAATATATTTGTTGTTGTGGTGAACCATAACAATGAGAAAAACATCTAGTAAGGGACGCGGACGTGGACATGGTCGTGGTGGTGTTAGTGGACCCTCTGGTGCTGGGAGAGGACGTGGCCGTTCTGCCACATCCACACGTCCTAGTGTACCAACTACCTCAGGTCCCAGTAGCCGCCAGAATTTACAGCGATATATGGTGGGGCCCAATGCCGTTCTAAGGATGGTAAGGCCTGAGCAGGTACAGGCATTAGTCAATTGGGTGGCCGACAGTGGATCCAGCACGTTCACATTATCTCCCACCCAGTCTTCTGCAGAAAGCGCACAGATGGCGCCTGAAAACCAACCCCATCAGTCTGTCACATCACCCCCATGCATACCAGGGAAACTGTCTCAGCCTCAAGTTATGCAGCAGTCTCTTATGCTGTTTGAAGACTCCGCTGGCAGGGTTTCCCAAGGGCATCCACCTAGCCCTTCCCCAGCGGTGAAAGACATAGAATGCACTGACGCACAACCACTTATGTTTCCTGATGATGAGGACATGGGAATACCACCTCAGCATGTCTCTGATGATGACGAAACACAGGTGCCAACTGCTGCGTCTTTCTGCAGTGTGCAGACTGAACAGGAGGTCAGGGATCAAGACTGGGTGGAAGACGATGCAGGGGACGATGAGGTCCTAGACCCCACATGGAATGAAGGTCGTGCCACTGACTTTCACAGTTCGGAGGAAGAGGCAGTGGTGAGACCGAGCCAACAGCGTAGCAAAAGAGGGAGCAGTGGGCAAAAGCAGAACACCCGCCGCCAAGAGACTCCGCCTGCTACTGACCGCCGCCATCTGGGACCGAGCACCCCAAAGGCAGCTTCAAGGAGTTCCCTGGCATGGCACTTCTTCAAACAATGTGCTGACGACAAGACCCGAGTGGTTTGCACGCTGTGCCATCAGAGCCTGAAGCGAGGCATTAACGTTCTGAACCTGAGCACAACCTGCATGACCAGGCACCTGCATGCAAAGCATGAACTGCAATGGAGTAAACACCTTAAAACCAAGGAAGTAACTCAGGCTCCCCCTGCTACCTCTTCTGCTGCTGCCGCCTCGGCCTCTTCTGCTGCTGCCGCCTCGGCCTCTTCCTCCGCCTCTGGAGGAACGTTGGCACCTGCCGCCCAGCAAACAGGGGATGTACCACCAACACCACCACCACCACCTCCGTCACCAAGCGTCTCAACCATGTCACACGCCAGCGTTCAGCTCTCCATCTCACAAACATTTGATAGAAAGCGTAAATTCCCACCTAGCCACCCTCGATCCCTGGCCCTGAATGCCAGCATTTCTAAACTACTGGCCTATGAAATGCTGTCATTTAGGCTGGTGGACACAGACAGCTTCAAACAGCTCATGTCGCTTGCTGTCCCACAGTATGTTGTTCCCAGCCGGCACTACTTCTCCAAGAGAGCCGTGCCTTCCCTGCACAACCAAGTATCCGATAAAATCAAGTGTGCACTGCGCAACGCCATCTGTGGCAAGGTCCACCTAACCACAGATACGTGGACCAGTAAGCACGGCCAGGGACGCTATATCTCCCTAACTGCACACTGGGTAAATGTAGTGGCAGCTGGGCCCCAGGCGGAGAGCTGTTTGGCGCACGTCCTTCCGCCGCCAAGGATCGCAGGGCAACATTCTTTGCCTCCTGTTGCCACCTCCTCCTTCTCGGCTTCCTCCTCCTCTTCTTCCACCTGCTCATCCAGTCAGCCACACACCTTCACCACCAACTTCAGCACAGCCCGGGGTAAACGTCAGCAGGCCATTCTGAAACTCATATGTTTGGGGGACAGGCCCCACACCGCACAGGAGTTGTGGCGGGGTATAGAACAACAGACCGACGAGTGGTTGCTGCCGGTGAGCCTCAAGCCCGGCCTGGTGGTGTGTGATAATGGGCGAAATCTCGTTGCAGCTCTGGGACTAGCCAATTTGACGCACATCCCTTGCTTGGCGCATGTGCTGAATTTGGTGGTGCAGAAGTTCATTCACAACTACCCCGACATGTCAGAGCTGCTGCATAAAGTGCGGGCCGTCTGTTCGCGCTTCCGGCGTTCACATCCTGCTGCTGCTCGCCTGTCTGCGCTACAGCGTAACTTCGGCCTTCCCGCTCACCGCCTCATATGCGACGTGCCCACCAGGTGGAACTCCACCTTGCACATGCTGGACAGACTGTGCGAGCAGCAGCAGGCCATAGTGGAGTTTCAGCTGCAGCACGCACGGGTCAGTCGCACTACAGAACAGCACCACTTCACCACCAATGACTGGGCCTCCATGCGAGACCTGTGTGCCCTGTTGCGCTGTTTCGAGTACTCCACCAACATGGCCAGTGGCGATGACACCGTTATCAGCGTTACAATACCACTTCTATGTCTCCTTGAGAAAACACTTAGGGCGATGATGGAAGAGGAGGTGGCCCAGGAGGAGGAGGAGGAGGAGGAGGAAGAGGGGTCATTTTTAGCACTTTCAGGCCAGTCTCTTCGAAGTGACTCAGAGGGAGGTTTTTGGCAACAGCAGAGGCCAGGTACAAATGTGGCCAGCCAGGGCCCACTACTGGAGGACGAGGAGGACGAGGATGAGGAGGAGGTGGAGGAGGATGAGGATGAAGCATGGTCACAGCGGGGTGGCACCCAACGCAGCTCGGGTCCATCACTGGTGCGTGGCTGGGGGGAAAGGCAGGACGATGACGATACGCCTCCCACAGAGGACAGCTTGTCCTTATCCCTGGGCAGCCTGGCACACATGAGCGACTACATGCTGCAGTGCCTGCGCAACGACAGCAGAGTTGCCCACATTTTAACCTGTGCGGACTACTGGGTTGCCACCCTGCTGGATCCACGCTACAAAGACAATGTGCCCACCTTACTTCCTGCACTGGAGCGTGATAGGAAGATGCGCGAGTACAAGCGCACGTTGGTAGACGCGCTACTGAGAGCATTCCCAAATGTCACAGGGGAACAAGTGGAAGCCCAAGGCCAAGGCAGAGGAGGAGCAAGAGGTCGCCAAGGCAGCTGTGTCACGGCCAGCTCCTCTGAGGGCAGGGTTAGCATGGCAGAGATGTGGAAAACTTTTGTCAACACGCCACAGCTAACTGCACCACCACCTGATACGCAACGTGTTAGCAGGAGGCAACATTTCACTAACATGGTGGAACAGTACGTGTGCACACCCCTCCACGTACTGACTGATGGTTCGGCCCCATTCAACTTCTGGGTCTCTAAATTGTCCACGTGGCCAGAGCTAGCCTTTTATGCCTTGGAGGTGCTGGCCTGCCCGGCAGCCAGCGTTTTGTCTGAACGTGTATTCAGCACGGCAGGGGGCGTCATTACAGACAAACGCAGCCGCCTGTCTACAGCCAATGTGGACAAGCTGACGTTCATAAAAATGAACCAGGCATGGATCCCACAGGACCTGTCCGTCCCTTGTCCAGATTAGACATTAACTACCTCCCCATAACCATATATTATTGGACTCCAGGGCACTTCCTCATTCAATCCTATTTTTATTTTCATTTTACCATTATATTGCGATGCTACCCAAAGTTGAATGAACCTCTCCTCTGCCTGTGTGCTAGGCCTAAATATATGCCAATGGACTGTTGCAGTGGTGGCTGACATGAAGCCTGATTCTCTGCTATGACATGCAGACTAATTCTCTGCTGACATGAAGCCAGATTGTCTGTTACGGGACCTCCCTCCTCTGCCTGGGTGCTGGGCCTAAATTTATGACAATGGACTGTTGCAGTGGTGGCTGACGTGAAGCCTCATTCTCTGCTATGACATGCAGACTGATTCTCTGCTGACATGAAGCCAGATTGTCTGTTACGGGACCTCTCTCCTCTGCCTGTGTGCTAGGCCTAAATATATGCCAATGGACTGTTGCAGTGGTGGGTGACGTGAAGCCTCATTCTCTGCTATGACATGCAGACTGATTCTCTGCTGACATGAAGACAGATTCTCTGTTACGGGACCTCTCTCCTCTGCCTGTGTGTGTGCTGGGCCTAAATATATGCCAATGGACTGTTGCAGTGGTGGCTGACGTGAAGCCTCATTCTCTGCTATGACATGCAGACTAATTCTCTGCTGACATGAAGCCAGATTGTCTGTTACGGGACCTCTCTCCTCTGCCTGGGTGCTGGGCCTAAATTTATGACAATGGACTGTTGCAGTGGTGGCTGACGTGAAGCCTGATTCTCTGCTATGACATGCAGACTGATTCTCTGCTGACATGAAGCCAGATCCTCTGTTACGGGACCTCTCTCCTCTGCCTGTGTGTGTGCTGGGCCTAAATATATGCCAATGGACTGTTGCAGTGGTGGCTGACGTGAAGCCTCATTCTCTGCTATGACATGCAGACTGATTCTCTGCTGACATGAAGCCAGATTCTCTGTTACGGGACCTCTCTCCTCTGCCTGTGTGTGTGCTGGGCCTAAATATATGCCAATGGACTGTTGCAGTGGTGGCTGACGTGAAGCCTCATTCTCTGCTATGACATGCAGACTAATTCTCTGCTGACATGAAGACAGATTCTCTGTTACGGGACCTCCCTCCTCTGCCTGGGTGCTGGGCCTAAATATATGCCAATGGACTGTTGCAGTGGTGGCTGACGTGAAGCCTCATTCTCTGCTATGACATGCAGACTAATTCTCTGCTGACATGAAGCCAGATTCTCTGTTACGGGACCTCTCTCCTCTGCCTGGGTGCCGGGGCCTAAATATCTGAGAATGGACTGTTCCAGTGGTGGGTGACGGGAAGCCAGATTCTCTGCTATGGAACCTCTCTCCAATTGATTTTGGTTAATTTTTATTTATTTAATTTTTAATTTAATTCATTTCCCTATCCACATTTGTTTGCAGGGGATTTACCTACATGTTGCTGCCTTTTGCAGCCCTCTAGCTCTTTCCTGGGCTGTTTTACAGCCTTTTTAGTGCCGAAAAGTTCGGGTCCCCATTGACTTCAATGGGGTTCGGGTTCGGGACGAAGTTCGGATCGGGTTCGGATCCCGAACCCGAACATTTCCGGGATGTTCGGCCGAACTTCTCGAACCCGAACATCCAGGTGTTCGCTCAACTCTAGTTATATCCTGATATAGTGTAGCTGTTGCAGTGCAGGATGTTAGGTAGTGTGATAGGTTCTGCTGTCCATACATATATGCAGACCTGCTAAAATGTGAAGTTTCACGTATTGCACCAAAATATTCGCATCGTTAGTGCCGATTTTTGCACAATCGCAAATATATTGGAGCACTCTAACTGCATATAAAGCCATTTTTAATGTTCTGTCGTGCCAACAATTTTCTCCAGTCTCAGGAAACTTCCACCAGCTTGTTGCAAATGTAGCAAAGGTGACCCACACCTGTATTTTGCATGCATTACGCAAATATTACATTGCCGATTTTTCGCGAACAAGAAAATAATCTCGAATTCTCGAATATATTACGAATATTCGCCCAAATATTGGGAATTCGAATATAGCCCCTGCCGCTCATCACTAGCAGAGGGTACTATCATAGGGCACTACATCAGTCTCCCTATGTCTAGGAGCTATAATAATTTTTCCTGAGGGTACTTAATTCTGGAAACGCAGTGGGTGCACTTTGGTGCCTAAAAATGTGTGTGTTTATTTACATAAAGGCAAGAGGGGTCCTCATTGTGAGGTTTACATGATCTCACAACCTGCTGGAGAGCTGATTGGACAGTGTCATAGTGACTCAGGGTCATACCCCTCTGATACTGAGCAGTGGAGACCACTCAGGCTACTTTCACACTTTTTGCTGGAACCAGCAGGGCTCAGCAAAAACGCTTCCATTTCTGATAATACAACCGTCTGCATACGATATGAACGGATTCGGTTGTATTATCTTTAAAATAGCAATGACGGATCTGGCATTAAAACCATTGTAAGTCAATGGGGGACTGATCCATTTTCTATTGTGTCCGAGAAAACGTATCTGGCACCATTGACTTGCATTGTGTGTCATTCTGGATCTGTTTTGCTCCGCATCCTATGCTGGACAGAAAACTGCAGTTTGCTGCGTTTTTTTGTCTGGTATGGGGAACGCAACCAAATGGAACGAAATTAATTTTGGAGAATTCTGTTCTGTTCATTATTGTCCCCATCAAAAATGAATGGGGGCAAAATGGAAGCGTTTTTCTCCGGTATTGATATCCTCTGCCGATCTCAATACTGGAAAAGTTAAATGCAAGTGTGAAAGAAGCCTAAGTTGTCAATTTATTATTTTATTAGTATATTGAGGGCATTGATCACATACTTGTCAGCATTGCCATTAGTGCACACTCCAAATCGGCCTAGTAGCAACCAATAATGGGTGGGCTTACAGAAGTCCAACCCATTTTGATGTGGAAAAGCCTAGTTTGCCAGCTTGTCTTGGAAAATCTGTTGGCAAATATATGATAGTAATGGAGCGAATTGCATGGCAATGGGGGGAGAGGGTTCAATGGAAAAATAAATGATCTGCAAAGCTAGAACCAGCCATTTACCTCACATGGGTCCAGAGTTCTCCATATTAATTGTTCCAATTGCTATGCTAGATTATTTTCAGCCTGGCAGTGTGTCCTTTCTGCTGCAGCTCTCTCCCTGTAACTGCCATAGCTTCTAACAGAACATATGGCTGATGAAGATTTAAACTGAGCATGTTTGACCAGCTCATTGAAATGGACAAAAAAAATAAGGAAAAGAACAAACAGCAGGTGGCACTATACAGATACATTTTATTGAATAGCCCAGTGGCTATAATATATTTTTAATTATATGCAGTTACAAAAGTATTCAGATCCAGGTGCTGGTTTGAAAAATGTAGAATTTGTTTCATGACACAACCCCTTTAACAGAGATTCTGTCACTTTGGACAAGTCCTATTAACTAAAGTAATAACAGAAATAGTATTGTTGTATTATGGCCTTTAACCGTGACATCAATATGTTTATTATGCTTGTTCTGTGACATCACTGTGAACATTACTCTCATACTGCAACATCACTGTGTGCAATTAGCTGTTTCCTATGGTTATATAGTCTTCACTGTCTGTGTACTGTGACATCACTTTAATTGTTATTTTCATATTGTGACATCATTTTGTGCTTCAGCTGTAGTGTGATACACTGTGCCCATGATTACTTCACTATGTGAAAACGTGTAGATAAATTGGTCAATCAGGGGAGACCGATAATGCCTACCCTGAATACTGCTCCAAAGCTGAGAAAATTGAAACTAAAAGGGGGACAGTTACTACATAAAACTTCAGTTTTAATATATTATGGTAAAAAGAAGCCCCTACAAACAAACAAATAAATAATGATGGCCTCAGAGCTCAACTGGTCATAGATGGGGGACCATCAGGAGCGCCGGGTATGACCATCAAAATGGCTAGGTGGGTGCCCACACTGTATACTGGACCAGGGAAGACAAGATACTATTCTCCCCCTTTGATGGAAACAGTGTTTCCAAATGATTGGTACAAAACAAATATCACACAGGCACCTGTAATAGACTAACGGGTGGTTGAGGCCAAGGTGGGAAGGGTTGTAGATGTAAACTGACCCTGTAAAGCCCTACTTGGCCTGATTCCCCCTACAAGTGATCTTAGGAACGGGGTCCAAAAACCCCCGCAAGGGGTGACCCCGGCTGGAACCTGATCCTATTCTGAAGGCCCTGATAAGGCCCTATGCAGAACAAAACCCGACCAGATCCGGGGGCAAAAAAGCTTATAAAGAAAGGAGTGTCCCACGCACAGAAAGAAGTGGCAGCCGCAGTAGCGAAAGCAAAGTTCCTAGAAACTTTGGATTTCCCCGAATCTGAGAAACACAGTGAAGTACTTGGGCCACACCTAGATCAACAAGATCCAGTACAGTGCATCTCAGAATATGTCCATCAGCATCCCAAAACAGATGAACACTATGATCCAGAATATCAGCCAGCTTATACAGAGTGTCAAAGATCCTACTTTGAACCACAATACCTTGAGCAGGACGGTATGCGACAAAGCGATGCTGACCGCAACTACCGCCCTACAGAACGAAAGCTACAATCTTCACTTAGACTTAAAGGGACAACCTTTGCTTCAGAACAGTAATATACAGACTTCCCTAAGCCAGAAACCCCTAAAAGGTATGGTGATACACCACACATACAGCATAACAACAACACACCGGGTAGTATTGACGCTAACCATGCCGCCATGGACTTCACTAAGTTCTTTGCTAAACGGGAGCTGGTTACCAAAGGACTTATAAAGTTCACCGATCGCTGCGAGAACTACAGGGCATGGTGAGACTCCCTCCAGAACGCCATAAGCGACTTAGATTTTTCCTGTAGCCGGCAGCAGGCTTTCTCACTGTGCCTGCGCCGAATACTGAACAGGACGGCACGGGCGCGAGATTTACACGGCCGACAGGGCCAGCAGGAGAACCAACGCTGGCCTGGCCCTGTCAATCAAGACAGAAGGGCGTGGAAATGAGGTGGGCGAACTGAGCCTCTAGGAGCAGGTGCAACCCCCCCCCCCTGCTCCTAGAGGCTCATTTGCATATAATAAAAGTTAAAATTACACGAAAACTAGGGCATACTTAAATAAAAGAAATGCAGAGTTAAATTCAGGTGACATTTTAACATCTATAATGTCAGCCTGTTTAATAGCGAAAATTGGGGTGACAGAAACCCTTTAAGGACATGTGCTGGGATCGTTGAGACTGCTGGAAGGAAAACAACTGGGTACAAGGTAGAGTCCATAGATTGTCTGACCTGCATGTCACTGCCAACCATACTGGAGTGCAATCACATTCCTGACAACTGGTCTGAGATAACTACGCCAGAGGTAGCGGCATACCACCCCCATATAGCTCACCTGATACCAGAACTGGACCCAAAAGTCCCGATAGTCTTACTCTTTAGAAGAGACATACTATGAGTTCATAAGGCTAGAGGACAGATTAATTGTCCCCAAAATTCTCCATACACCTAAAGACTTGACTTAGGATGGGTCATCATAGGAGATGTCTGTCTAGGAGATCTCAGTCAACAGTATGCTCACCAACACACTTGAAAATGGATGTCCTTCCCTATTCCAGCCATGTCACAGTAGTTTCCTGATGAAAGAACTGCCACACAGTGCTCCTGTCCTTTTGCACGTACCTCCTGTGAAGATCACGCCTGTGATAGTGAGCAAGATCACTTAGGGTGCACAGTCTTCCACAGGACAAGAGAAGACAACAGGGTCGTAATATCCATAGAAGACAGGCTGTTCTTGGATATCATGGATCACGGAATAGTAAAAGACAAGTCAAAAAGCTGGGTCGCACCTTTACCATTTAAACCCCGGAGATGAAGCTTACCTAACAACAAATAACTTGTCTACAGCTGATTTATCTCCCTCAAACACAAACTTGAAAGGACACCAGAGATGAAAGAACATCTCTTTAATTTCATGGAAAGAATATTCCAGAACAACCATGCAGAAATGGTACCTGTGCTCCAAGACTCCTAGGAGTGTTGGTACCCATAATCGACATGTATCATCCTAAAAAAGCATTGCAGATACGAGTAGTATTCGACTCGAGCGCCAGGTACGAAGGCATCTCGCTAAATGATGTCTTACTGTCTATTCCAGACCTCGACAACAAACTTCTAGAGGTACTTCTCCCCTTCAGCAGAGATTCCGTATCATTTATGGCCGACATACAACAGATGTTCCACTGCTTCCTTGTCAAGGAAGAACAAAGAAACTACTTGAGATTCTTCTGGTACCGCAACAACGAACCCAATGAAGACATTGTAGAGTACTGAATGAGAGTGCACATCTTCGGAAACAGTCCTTCCCCTGCAGTCACTATCTATGGTCTCAGACAGTCAGCCCGAGAGGGTAAAGCAAAGTATGGGTCAGATGTCAGATCCTTTGTTGAAAAAGATGTATATATGGATGACTGTTTGAAATCCATACCCAAGAACAAGACGACAATCAGTCTCCTGAAAAGGGCTCAAAAGATGCTCGCTCTATCTAATTTGAGGTTGCACAAAATTGCCTCCAACAGCCGTGAGTTGATGGAGGTCTTCTCACCAAAAGACAATTCAAGTGAGCTAAAAGACTTGGATCTTACACTGACTCCCTTCCCATGCAGCAGAGCCTCGGTTTGCTCTGGGATTTAAAGGCAGACACATTCACCTTCCAAATCAGCGACAGAAAAGCTCTTCACACGCAAAGGAGTCCTGTCCACCATAAACAGCTTATATAATCTTCTGGGATTCACCACAGAGACTTATGATTGGGATGATCCACTTCCTGCGGAGAAAAAGGACCTGTGGACAGGTTGGAAAAAGTCTCTCAAAGCTTTGTCCAACCTTCATGTGGCATGAATGATCATATGCTTCCGTGCCATAAACTGAAGTCAAGATGCAGAGATGCTTCAGTCAAGGCGATTGCAGCCGTAGCATACCTAAAGACCATTGACGTTAAAGAACAATGCCATAAAGGGTTTGTCATGAGTAGTGATGAGCGGCAGGTGCCATATTCGATTTCGACGAAATTCGCGAATATTCGATAGAATATTCGTTTTATATTCGTCGAAATCGAATATTCGTTATTATTCTAGTTATCGCGAATAATATGCGATTTAAATAATCGCACATGCGATTTTTAACTTAAAGGCTACTCTCCTATTGAAATAGCAATGGGATTAATTCAAGTTATATTAATCGCATTTGCGATTTCAACGTAATTCTCAAATCCGACAGTACATTCTAGTATATGGAGACGTTCCCATGGTGATGGGGACGCTCCATGAGCATGGAATATAGCAGTGCTAACTAAGTTGGCACTGCTAAGTTGAAATCGCCATGCGATTATTTCGTGTTATATTAATCGCATTTGCGATTATCAATTTTTTTTTTTTTACTATGGTTGGCTTCAATGGTAGAATTAGCGAATATGACGAATATATTCGTTATATTCCACAAAACGAATATACAAATGTATTCGTCATATTCCACAAAACGAAGATAACGAAGTATTCTCCATCTTCGTTTTAGCTACCTATTCATCAACTTTGCTAATTCTAGCAATCATATAGGAAAGTTTACTATAGAGACAGCTAAGTATAATTCGCTATGCGATTATATTACTTTGCTTTTTTTTATAAATAGATTATAATAATTATCAGGTATTATAATTATTCTATTTATATAAAAAAAGCAGTCATATAATCGCATAGCGAATTAAACTTAGCTGTCTCTATAGTCAACTTTCCTATATGATTGCTAGAATTAGCGAAGTTGATGAATAGGTAGATAAAACGAAGATGCAGAATACTTCGTTATCTTCGTTTTGTGGAATATGACGAATACATTCGTATATTCGTTTTGTGGAATATAACGAATATATTCGTCATATTCGCTAATTCTACCATTGAAGCCAACCATAGTAAAAAAAAAATAATAAAAAAAAAATAGATAATCGCAAATGCGATTACTATAACACGAAATAATCGCATGGCGATTTCAACTTAGCAGTGCCAACTTAGTTAGCACTGCTATATTCCATGATCATGGAGCGTCCCCATCACCATGGGAACGTCTCCATATACTAGAATGTACTGTCGGATTTGAGAATTACGTTGAAATCGCAAATGCGATTAATATAACTTGAAATAATCGCATTTGCGATTTCAACGTAATTCTCAAATCCGACAGTACATTCTAGTATATGGAGACGTTCCCATGGAGATGGGGACGCTCCATGAGCATGGAATATAGCATTACTAAATAAGTTGAAATCGCCATGCGATTATTTCGTGTTATATTAATCGCATTTGCGATTATCTATTTTTTTTTATTTTTTTTTTACTATGGTTGGCTTCAATGGTAGAATTAGCGAATATGACGAATATATTCGTTATATTCCACAAAACGGATATGGCGAATATATTCGTTATATTCCACAAAACGAATATGGCGAATATATTCGTTATATTCCACAAAACAAAGATAACGAAGTATTCTGCATCTTCGTTTTATCTACCTATTCATCAACTTCGCTAATTCTAGCAATCATATAGGATAGCTTACTATAGAGACAGATAAGTTTAATTCGCTATGCGATTATATGACTGCTTTTTTTATATAAATAGAATAATTATAATACCTGATAATTATTATAATCTATTTATAAAAAAAAGCAAAGTAATATAATCGCATAGCGAATTATACTTAGCTGTCTCTATAGTAAACTTTCCTATATGATTGCTAGAATTAGCGAAGTTGATGAATAGGTAGATATAACTGAGACGCAGAATACTTCGTTATCTTCGTTTTGTGGAATATGACGAATACATTTGTATATTCGTTTTGTGGAATATAACGAATATATTCGTCATATTCGCTAATTCTACCATTGAAGCCAACCATAGTAAAAAAAAAAAAAAAAAATAGATAATCGCAAATGCGATTAATATAACACGAAATAATCGCAATGCGATTTCAACTTAGTAATGCTATATTCCATGCTCATGGGAACGTCTCCATATACTAGAATGTACTGTCGGATTTGAGAATTACGTTGAAATCGCAAATGCGATTATTTCAAGTTATATTAATCGCATTTGCGATTTCAACGTAATTCTCAAATCCGACAGTACATTCTAGTATATGGAGACGTTCCCATGGAGATGGGGACGCTCCATGAGCACGGAAGGCGGCAGAAGCGGCAACGGGCACTGACTTGAGCAGCCAGGAAGCCAGGAATCCAAAGGACAGGTAAGAACAACTTTAGGGAAGTGGGAAAGGAAAAAATATAACAATAAAAAAAAAAAAAAATCGAATATTCGAAATATCGAATTTATAGCACTATATTCGAAATATTCGCGAATTAGCGAAGTGCCGATATTCGCGAAAAAAATTCGCTATTTGAATATTCGCGCTCAACACTAGTCATGAGCTGGACCAAACTGGCGTCACTCCGCGATCACACGATACCCAGACTGAAACTCTGCCCTGCTGTGCTGGCAGTGGAGTTGGCTGAACTTATATCAACAAGAATGAACCTGGAAATTGAGGAAGTCGAGTTTTACACGGACAGCAAGGTAGTCCTAGGATATATTTGCAACAAAACCAGATGCTTTTACGTCTACGTCTGCAATCGGGTGCTAAGAATCAGGAAATACAATTCTACTAAACAGTGGTACTACATGCCTACACAACATAACCCTGCGGACCACGCAAATAGATCTGTCGCACTAAGCCACCTTAAGGACACAATATGGTTTATGGGTCTTGTATTCCTGTACCGTTTGACGTTTTACAGTATCGGATCCGACACATTTGAATTGGTAGACCCAGGTGCCGATGAAGTGTCTGTTTTACGTACAGTGACTTTGGACCACCAGCTCAAGTCCCATCGTTTAAATAGCTTCTCCACCTGGATGTCGCTTGTTTGTGCTATAGCCTTTCTAGTTCATATAGCTCAGTCTTACAAGTCGACATTACCTGCGAGCCAAAAGCCCTGCAAAGGTTAGCATCACTACAAACAAGCCTTTAAAGCTCCCAATAAGGAAAGGTTCAAGAGTATAATAATTCGCACTATATAACATGAATATTATGCTAAAGTAATAGACCACCATTAGCAAAGGTCAAACAGTCTCCAAGGATAGTGCTTTGAAAAAGCCTGATCCCACAACTGACCAAAATGGCTTGCTAAGAAAGAAGGATTCAGTAGTGGCGTCTGTTGACCCCAGACGGGGAGTGTCCTGCCCAGCAGGGTTAGAAAATAATTCTAGTTCATTCTGCCAGAACATTGGTAATTCTAAAGTGTTTAATGTGGTTATAGCACCATCTAGCAGTGTTAAGTTGTATTACACTTTTTCATGTTACAAAGACTACTGTATTGTGGGTGGTGCACTGCAGTGTGGGAGTACAAAGCATCATGGGAGAGAGAAGGCTCCAGTCTCCAGGACACACTAGCAGAGCTGTCCTTTTACATATCTCCTTATCAAACTCCACCATCCTTGTAAAATCATATCTGGTGAGAGATCTACCTTTGTTTCAGGGACACATGTCATGCAGAGCTGTTCAGCTAGTTATAATTGCTACTCAGGGAGTTGTGACTACTGTTAGCTAGACATGTAATCTTATGTGCAGGCAGCCATTTTTCTATGTGCTTCAGTGTTAATGCAAATGTTATAGTACATGCTATCTATACTTTATACTTATACTTGCTATTTGCATTCTTGTAGTTTTACCAAACAATCCTGTTTTACCAATCAACAATCATGTTTTACCAATAAACAAGTTAGAGTAAAAAGAACAGTCCTCTTATTTGGAAGACAGGAATGGTTTATTCTGAATGCAAGATTAAACACTTTGTAAACAGGGGCGTACATAGAAATCACTGGACTCCATAGCAAGACTCTGAATTGGGCCCCCTAACCCCGCCCACTACCCACCCTGGCCCCTCCCACCTCCTGGCTCCTCCCCTGCCACACCATTTGCCAATAAAGAAATGTATACATGTTCTACTGAAACGGTTAGAAACCTATAAGAAATAGGTGCAGAATTCAGGTGCCTATAGCGTTTTATTATCCATAGTCTCTCTGTATGGGAGTAAGGATCTCCCTGGGGCTGTAGTGAGCCATGTACAGCACACATCACTGCTTCTACCTGTCTGCTTTGGTAAAGCTGAGCATAAATGGGCTATGTTAGGCTTTAGCAGACTGGGCACAGCGCGCCATATGTATGCGAGCACAGCTGAACAAGTACAGGGCAAGAGCCTGCATACAGATCGCTCCTCCTGCCTGTGTCCACTGTGATAAATCCTGACACAGCCCATCCCCCACATCCTAACCCCTTTGCAACAACCACCAGCATTTTTTCATCACTTCTCTCACCCCAAAAATTTTATAAAATGTGATCAAAAAGTCACACACACGCCAAAATTGTATCAATATAAACTACAGTTCATCCCACAAACAAATTGAGCCCCCACACAGCTCAATAGATATAATTATAAAAAAGTTATGGGGGTCAGAATATGTTGATGTAAAAAAGTAAATAAAACATTTTTATCAAGTACAGGGCACTTTAAGTATCACTCCACTTCACAGAGCGCACTGACGTCATGTCGCATGTGTGGCAGCGCCTGCATCACACCAGGGAAGTGGAGGAACAGACTCTGAGGAGCGCAGCTGCGCTGAGGTACTCACTGGTCTGTGCTGTGGGCCGTCGCGGTTTGCTCAAAGGGGGGGAAGGGCAGGCACTGGTGATTTTGAAAGGGGTTAATAATAACTACAGTGTGGGTCCTGGGAACAGCTGAAAGGGGGGAATAAATAAGTGTGAAGAGGGGACTGAAAGGGGTTAATAAATACTGTGAATGAGGGACTGCTGAAAAAAATTAATGTTAAGGCCCTTCACAGTAGTTATTAAACCCTTTCAGCAGTCCTCCATTCACAGTATTTATTAACCCCTCGGGGGACTGCCGAAAAGGGTTAATAAATACTGTGAATAGGGTACTGCTGAAAGGGGTTAATAACTACTGCTGTGAACGGGGGACTGTCTGGCTCCCTCTAGGATACCCATGGCCCCTCCATAAGTTCTTACCTCTCCTCGACTGGGGAAATGCAGGTGATGGGGGCGTGGCTTAATGGAATTGGGCATGGTTTATAGGTTTGGGGGCCTGGTCAGCGAGGTCCATGAAGCCAGTGGCCAACCTAGTCTCTATGTGTACCTGCCTCAGCCCGAATCATGGTGGAGGTCAGACAGAGGGGTCAACCAAGAGGGGCAGGGCCCAGGGTTAAAGCCGGAGGGAAAAGTTCAAGAACACAAGTGGGCGGGCTACGGGCCGCCTCAAACTATGAAGAAAACTGTCACTGTCTTGTGCAGAGTAGGGGGCAGAGCCTTCAATGCGCTCTGAGCACCCCCCCCCCCCCCCCCTATATTGGCAGTACACCACTGTTTGTGAACGTGTATGAAGACAGAACAATATTGGTGTATATGACTGACCTGGTATAGGGGTATGTGACACATACAGTACATGCAAAAGTTTTGGCACTCCTGGTCAAAATTACTGTAACTGTGAATAGTTAAGCAAGACGAAGAGGAAATTATCTCCAAAAGGCATAACGTTAAAGGGGTTTTCCGAGATTTTGATATAATATCTAATCAGTGGGACATCTGGGACCCCTACTGATCACTGTTTGAGAAGGCATTGGCACTCCTGTGACCACCACGGCCTTCTCGCAGCTTACCAAGCACAACGCCATACATTGTATAGCAGCCGTGCTTGGTATCGCACTCAGTCCTCATTCACTTCAATTGTATTTTAAGCAAAAGCTATTTTTAAAACCTTCAGCTTGAGCCTTTTGAGGTAGTCTATTGTGGATTTTGGGGTGTGTTTAGGATAATTATACATTTGGAGTTGCTATTCTCTTTTCAACTTTATCTTTTTTATAGTTGGTGTTATGTTTGCTTCCAAAACTTGTCTGGAATTTCATAAAATCTATTCTTCGCTCTACCCATGAAATGTTCCCCGTGCCTTTGGATGCAACACAACCCCAAAGCATGATTTATCCACCCCCATGTTGAGGATAGGTCATCAATAAATATTGCTGCACAGCTCCTTTAACGTTATGCCTTTTGTAGATCATTTCATCGTCAATTTGCTTAGAGGAGTTGTCCGGGTTCAGGCAGGCCCTCTGATATGAGCATCGGAGCATTTCTTGGTCCGATGCTCTCCCTTGCTTTTTTTGTTTATATTTTTACACTGCTGGGCGAAGGCTTCCACCTAGCAGTGTTGCCGATGATGTCACCGGCAATAATGTGCGGGCTTTAGCATTGCCCTACCCGTTTTATAGCTAGTGCAGCGCTAAAGCCCTCCCATTAGTGCCAGTGACGTCACCGGGCTCACTGTTAGGCGGAAGACTCTGACTATCTTTACACATGGAGAGCCCCGTATGTCACGGATGATCCGCGAGAATATTGAACTGTCCTCCCAATATTATCAATATTACTCTGCCTTATTGAACAGTGGGTCTATTAAACAGTAATTATTTCCCTAGGCCCCAGAACCTACAATTTGATTATTCAGAGCGTCTCCTTCTGTTGTACCCAAAGAACAACATAGTCATTTTGTTCAAGTCAGTCAATAGATGCCCAGCAGATAACGCAATTACAGCTGGCTTCCTATGGTTGACAAAAGAACTTCCCTGTCTGAAGAGATATCACAGCTAGGTGTGAAGACGGCACCTGGGGGGAGCCGATTGGTGTCGCTGCCATAAGGGGTCTGTAAGCTGGCTTGCTGCAGACAGGCCGGCACCAAGGTTTCCCAGACTGCAACATGAATCTGAGATATGATTTTTACCTTTTTAAGAGAGACCATGCATCTTACGGACATAAAAATTACATCATCATGTCACTCAGAATTCACTGGACGTTTACATAGGACAAACATAACTCTAAGATGTACCCAGGTAAAGTTATGGTGTTACCCCATCATAGAACCAGTTATAATAGTAATATTTGGTATCCCTGAACTCCATATTTTGTGGGGAATGTGAATATGTGCTTGTTACTTGTGTACAGCGGAGACATCCCGCGATATGGCACATGACATATTTCAGAACTGACATTCACCTCAGGAATACAGCCTGCCCAGCAGGCGGACTCTCAATTCCCCGCCTTGATTCTAGGACCCTTTATAACAAAGGCCTAGAATCTGCTAAAGGAGTTCTCCACTTTTAACAACACCTAAAGAGGGCCTCAGCCAGAGAACCCGTGGGCTGAAGGCATATTACACTGGACAAAGGCTTCTTGGACTTTACCCCTGCAACGGACTATTTCACCAACAGACATCTTTTCTGCGGAAACTAAGTATTTTCTTTCTTTTCTCCCTTTTGTTTATTGGACTATACTTTCCTTGATTATTGTGTTAATAATTACTGTGCATCGTGATAATTTGTATTGTATATAGATATATAATAAATGACCTCCAAGTCATTTCTCTAGCCATATGCCTGTTTTCAAACACTGCAAAAACTTACCCTAGCCTCTCCGAAGGGAAAGCTACTCGGTTGTGTTATCTAGATAGTGGGTTCCTCGCTCCCATAAATTGTGAGGTGGTGGCAGTTAAACTACCCTGTGTGTAGTTCCGGTCGCAGTTCGTCGCATGCTTACTTGCGGTCAATCGGAGGTCCACTCCCTGCGCTTTCAGCCTATCGACTGTACGGACTCAAGTTAGACTGTCGGTGTGCTGAAAGTGGCTGGGAGGCCTGTTTGCGGATTGACCACTAGGGGCGCTGTGACGGTTTCGTGACGTATTGTGGCCGCGGCGGTCGCAGTTCGTCACATATTGGTAGGCAGCTACTGGGATTCCTTTTTGCATGTGTTTAGAACATCTGAACAGAGATTAACTAATTTACCTCTGTCAGAACCAAACCAATTTGGTGGTGGTGTGGCTGAGTGCAATACATTTATCTGTGTGTACAGAGAGACTGTGTAGTCCAGTACCCTCCCCGAAATCTTGTTTTCTTTATCTATCTTTTATTTGGCATGAAAATGTCCGGGGAATACAAGAAAATGGCTTTGGCAGATCTGGAAAATCTGTGCCAAGAACGGGGCATTGAAGTCGGTCGCAAGACGAAGACCGACCTGATAAAAGACTTGTTCCAATGGGATAACCAACAACTGCGGCTGTTGGATGTGTCTACTGCGGGAGACACCGGCCCATCTGACTCAAGTCCTGAGGAACCGGAGACTGAGAATCCTGACTACTCGGAGGGGGAACATCCTGCGGGCCCTGTTGGCCCCCCAGCGCAGTATTTCAGTACGGATCCTAATTTTTCTTTAAGTACTCGCCCGGAAGCGGCCAGTACAGGACTATCTATTTGTACGGACCCTATGATGCAGCAGGCCCTCCAAAAACTAATGGACACTGACCCGGTAAAGTACCTGCAGTACATGGCGGAGCGCGAAGAACGCCGAGCTGAGAGGGAGGCCGCTGCTGCAGAAAGCCAACGTCGGCATGAACTGAGCATGGCCAGAATACATCAACCCAGCCGAAGCTCATCACCCAACTTTCCTGCAGAAGGAGCAGCATCACACGTGAGTGCAAAATTTAAATTTGCTCCCATTGAAAAGGACACTGACATAGACTTGTTTTTGCGATCCTTTGAGAAAGCCTGCCGTCAGTATCGTCTGCCCCAAGAGCAGTGGGCCAGACACCTGACACCCCTGTTGCGCTACAAAGCGCTGGACGCGTTTGCGGAGTTATCCATGGAGCAGGATGAAGACTATTCCGCCATAAAAGACGCTATCATTGCTAAATACCAGCTGACCCCTGAAGTCTATCGGAAAAGGTTTAGGTCCTTACAAAAGGATCGTACGGACTCTTATCCGGATGTGGCCAGCAGCTTACGCACTACATTCCGGCAGTGGACTTTAGGCCTAACAAAAGGGTCTTATGACATCCTAGAGGACTTGATGGTGCTAGACCAGCTTCTTTGTATTTGCCCTGCGGATGTGAGACAATTCGTGCTAGAACGGAAGCCTGCGTCAGCAACCGCTGCTGCAGACTTAGCTGAGACTTTTGTAACAACCAGAGTGCCCGAGCTGCGTAAATCTGCACCATCTCACTGGCGAGGAGGTCCGCACAATGTCAGGGCAGACCCCCCTGCCTCTGTGGGCCGTCCACCACAGAGACCACCAAGTGCAGCTACTGCTTCCAGACCTGGGGCACCTAATGGAATCACCTGTCACTACTGCCGCAAGCCTGGACATATGAAATTCAACTGTCCTGAGCGGAGACAGCCACAGCCAGCATCTGAACCACCTGTACCTCGCCCACGACAGACACAGCCAGCCAGCGCATCCCAGCGTGAACCATCATCTTCAACATGTTTTGTTCGCCGGTGGGGAGGAGATTCACCCCATCACCAGCAATCACCAGCTTGTTACAGCGAATGACCAGCTAGTCACCGGTTTCCGGGACACGGGAGCCGATGTCACCCTGGTGCGTCCGCACCTTGTGCCCATAAAGGACATCATCCCAGACAAGTATCTCACCCTCACTGGGGTGGGGGGCACTCTTTCTCACATTCCCCAAGCCCGGGTTTCAATCGACTGGGGGGTGGGTGTTCAAGAAAAGGTAGTTGGTATCCTAGACCAGCTACCAGTTCCTGTTTTGTTGGGGTCCGATCTAGGCAAGCTGGTATCCTATTATGAACCCGCCACGAACCCCTCGGGATCCCAGGAAGGGGGTCCGCCCTCTACCCCACCCAGGTGCTTGGCACCCGGGGGCAAAAGTCTGGGGGAGGGGGGTTGAATGTATCCAATATTAATGTTGATGATATGCATGACGTACCTGCTAATGTGATTTCTACATGTGATATTGGAAAGGCTAATCTGCCTTGCTCCGAAGTCATACCTGTCCTAGCTGTGACTCGGAGTCGGGCCACCCAAAACTTGAACTCAGAACAGGGGGAAGAGGCTCCGGTCTCCTCCCACTCCTCTGACCCCAGGGAGGGTGACTGTCAGCCACAGGCCTCGTACGCCACGGGCCAGCTGGCTGAAACGGATCAGGCGGCCTTCCAGCACGCACTTCAAACCGATCCTAGCCTCGAGGGTCTCAGAAGACAGGCTGCTGAGCCCCTCGCGGATGGGGCCGGGTTCAAAGTATACTGGGAAGGTGGGAAGTTGTATAGTGAGGCGATACAACCCACCGAAGGCGAAATGACCGTGAGTACCAAGTCGCTTGTGGTACCTAGTGCCTTCCGGGGGCATGTGCTGAAATCCGCACATGACATCCCCTTGGCAGGGCACCTAGGAATTCGCAGGACACTTGACCGTATTCAGGGGCATTTCTACTGGCCTAGAATGAGGATAGATGTCATCAATTATTGTCGCTCCTGTACGGTTTGTCAGAAGGTTAAACGAGCTGGGAATCCGCGCAAGGCTCCCCTGTGTCCACTGCCAATCATAAGTGAGCCATTTCACAGAGTGGCAGTCGACATAATTGGACCTCTGCCCATTCCCAGCCACAGCGGCAACAGGTACATCTTGACGCTGGTGGATCACGCGACTCGCTACCCAGATGCGGTCGCCCTCTCCTCCCTGAGGGCAGACAAGGTAGCAGACGCGCTAATTTCCATATTTTCCCTGTGTAGGGTTCCCTGCGGAGATGCTCACAGATCAGGGACCCCAGTTTATGTCTGAACTGATGGACGCCCTGGCGGCAAAGATCCAGATGACGCACCTCGTCTCCAGTCCATACCACCCGCAAACCAACGGCCTCTGCGAGCGCTTTAACGCGTCATTAAAGCAGATGCTGGCCACATTCGTTGAGTCGCAGGGTGGGGACTGGGAACGGTACCTGCCTCATCTGCTGTTTGCCTACAGGGAAGTACCGCAAGAGTCCACCGGGTTCTCCCCGTTTGAACTCCTGTATGGCAGGAACGTCCGAGGGCCACTACAGCTGATGCGAGAGACGTGGGAAGGCAAAGGTGATCCCACGGATGTCTCTGTAGTGGATTACGTCCTGAAGTTCAGAGACAAAATGGAGTCACTCTCTGCCATGGTAACGGAGAATCTGGCCCAGGCCCAGGCCAAACAGAAACTATGGTACGACCGCACCGCAGGAGACCGGGCATTTGAAACAGGAGACAAGGTCTATGCCCTTCTTCCCATATGGCACAATGGGTTACAGGCGGCATGGGAGGGGCCATACACCATAGAGAAGCGTTTAAACCCCCTGACATACTTGGTGAACATGGGGGGTAGAAAACAGAAGGCCTTTCACATTAACATGCTGAAGGCTCACCACGATAGAACCCAGTATGTACTCCCAGTGTGCAGCCGGTTAGAACAGGGCGAGACAGACCCTCTGGTAGATCTGCTGGCTGACACCCGGGAGACGGACGGGGACATAAATGTCAACCCGCAGCTCTCCCCGTCCCAGAGAGAGCAGTTACAGGAGGTGTTAGGTCGGTACCACCGGACCTTCTCAGGTATCCCGGGACGGACCAATCTGGTCGCTCACCGGTTAGATACCGGAGCACATTCCCCCATCAAGCAATCCGCCTATCGCGTCTCTCCGGAGGTGCAGGCAGACATGCAGCGTGAGGTGGGGGAAATGCTAGAACTGGGGGTCGTTCAGCGGTCCTGTAGTCCATGGGCGGCACCCGTCGTCTTGGTACCCAAGAAAGACAAGACAACGCGGTTCTGCGTGGACTACCAGAAGTTGAACGCTGTAACCACTACGGACGCCTACCCCATGCCTCGCATCGATGAGATGCTAGATAAGCTGGCGGCTGCCAGCTATCTATCAATCATGGATCTGAGCCGGGGGTACTGGCAGATCCCTCTTGCCCCGGACGCGCGGCAGGAGTCGGCCTTTATCACTCCCTTCGGGCTCTTCGAATTTACGACGATGCCCTTTGGAATGAAAAATGCGCCTGCCACGTTCCAGCGGGCTATGAACGACCTGCTGGAGGAAATGCAACCGTTCGCTGCAGCATATTTGAACGATATTGCGGTGTTTAGCCCCACCTGGGAAGAACACCTCAAACATCTGACCCAGGTACTGCAACGGCTGGCTGCAGCCAATTTGACAGTTAAGCCAAGGAAGTGTCAGATTGGCATGACGGAAGTCCAGTATTTAGGGCACCGAGTGGGAGGGAACACCCTGAAACCGGACACGGGAAAGGTCAACGCCATCTTAGCGTGGCCTCGGCCTATCACCAAGCGACAGGTTCAGGCATTCCTGGGGACCGCGGGCTACTATAGGAAGTTTGTACCGGCCTATAGTGCCATCGCAAAGCCCCTAACAGATGCCACTAGGAAGAAGGAACCAAAAACCATTAGTTGGACACCTGAGTGTGAGAACGCCTTCCGGGCCTTGAAGCAGGCGTTAGCTAGCGCCCCTGTGCTTCAAGCCCCAGATTTCAGCCGTCGGTCCATAGTGCAAACCGACGCATCAGATTACGGTCTCGACGCTGTCTTAAGCCAGGTGGATGGAAAAGGGGACGAGCATCCGCTTCTGTACCTGAGCCGGAAACTTCTTCCCCGAGAGGTCTCCTACTCAACTACAGAAAAGGAGTGTCTGGCGATTGTGTGGGCCCTGCAGAAGCTTCAATCCTATCTGTACGGCCGCTCCTTCACAATTATTACGGACCATAATCCTCTCAGTTGGCTGAACCGTACTGCGGGGTCCAACGGGAAGCTCCTACGTTGGAGCTTGTCGCTGCAGCAGTACGATTTTACCATCCAGCACAGGGCAGGCAGCAGACATCAAAATGCGGATGGCTTATCCCGGTGCAATGGCGATCCAGACCGATCAGCGCAGGTTAGCGGCGACGCCACCCGTCTTGCGGACGGATGTCTAGCCACAGACGCAGGGGGGAGGTGTCACGGATGATCCGCGAGAATATTGAACTGTCCTCCCAATATTATCAATATTACTCTGCCTTATTGAACAGTGGGTCTATTAAACAGTAATTATTTCCCTAGGCCCCAGAACCTACAATTTGATTATTCAGAGCGTCTCCTTCTGTTGTACCCAGAGAACAACATAGTCCTTTTGTTCAAGTCAGTCAATAGATGCCCAGCAGATAACGCAATTACAGCTGGCTTCCTATGGTTGACAAAAGAACTTCCCTGTCTGAAGAGATATCACAGCTAGGTGTGAAGACGGCACCTGGGGGGAGCCGATTGGTGTCGCTGCCATAAGGGTCTGTAAGATAACTTGATTCAGACGGCCGGCACCAAGGTTCCCAGATTGACACATGAATCTGAGATATGATTTTTACCTTTTTAAGAGAGACCATGCATCTTACGGACGTAAAAATTACATCATCATGTCACTCAGAATTCACTGGACGTTTACATAGGACAAACATAACTCTAAGATGTACCCAGGTAAAGTTATGGTGTTACCCCATCATAGAACCAGTTATAATAGTAATATTTGGTATCCCTGAACTCCATATTTTGTGGGGAATGTGAATATGTGCTTGTTACTTGTGTACAGCGGAGACATCCCGCGATATGGCACATGACATATTTCAGAACTGACATTCACCTCAGGAATACAGCCTGCCCAGCAGGCAGACTCTCAATTCCCCGCCTTGATTCTGGGACCCTTTATAACAAAGGCCTAGAATCTGCTAAAGGAGTTCTCCACTTTTAACAACACCTAAAGAGGGCCTCAGCCAGAGAACCCGTGGGCTGAAGGCATATTACACTGGACAAAGGCTTCTTGGACTTTACCCCTGCAACGGACTATTTCACCAACAGACATCTTTTCTGCGGAAACTAAGTATTTTCTTTCTTTTCTCCCTTTTGTTTATTGGACTATACTTTCCTTGATTATTGTGTTAATAATTACTGTGCATCGTGATAATTTGTATTGTATATAGATATATAATAAATGACCTCCAAGTCATTTCTCTAGCCATATGCCTGTTTTCAAACACTGCAAAAACTTACCCTAGCCTCTCCGAAGGGAAAGCTACTCGGTTGTGTTATCTAGATAGTGGGTTCCTCGCTCCCATAAATTGTGAGGTGGTGGCAGTTAAACTACCCTGTGTGTAGTTCCGGTCGCAGTTCGTCGCACGCTTACTTGCGGTCAATCGGAGGTCCACTCCCTGCGCTTTCAGCCTATCGACTGTACGGACTCAAGTTAGACTGTCGGTGTGCTGAAAGTGGCTGGGAGGCCTGTTTGCAGATTGACCACTAGGGGCGCTGTGATCGCCAGAAAAAGCATTTGCCCTACACAATTCAGCACAGGGCAAAAGAGAGCGTTGAAGCATGAAATACTACAATGCTCATGTCAGAGGGCCTGCCTGGGTAAAAATGTGGATATGTCCAGGTTGAGCTCTGAACCCAGACAACCACTTTAACTATAATTTTGACCAGGGGTGTCCAAACTGTATGGGGCATTTGACTAGCACTGTTTATAGAGAATGTGTCTGGCACTGTTAAATGTGAACTGTTGAGGGTAAGTGGCCAGCACTTTTAGTAGAACTTATGGTTGACACTTTTATGGGAGCACTAATACTGTCCGGGCCATGTGGCAGGAGTTGGGGTGCTTTTATTAGGCAAATATAGGTCATAGCTGTATATTAATAATAAATGCACGGCACGGTCATTTGGCCAGTATGTCTGTAAAAAATGTTTTGAAAGTACCAGTGTGCATGGTAGACAGTCTGCAAAACGTATAGCTAGTTCAATGCATATACAGCCAGGTCCATAAATATTGGGACATCAACACACTTCTAAAATTTTTGGCTCTATACACCACCACAATGCATTTGAAATGAAATGAACAAGATGTGCTTTAACTGCAGACTGTCAGATTTAATTTGAGGGTATTTACATCCAAATCAGGTGAATGGTGTAGGAATTAAAACAGTTTGCATAAGTGCCTTCCACTTGTTAAGGCCTCATGCACACGACCGTATTTTGTTTCCGTGTCCAATCCGTTTTTTTTTTGCGGATAGGATGCAAACCCATTAATTTCAATGGGTCTAAAAAAAACGCATGTGCTGTCCGCATCAGTATGTCCGTTCCGTTGAGTGCATGTCCTATTTTTTTCTAGTTTGCAGACAAGAATAGGCATTATTACAATGGATCCGCCCAAAAAACGGATGCCATACGGAACGTCATAGTTTTTTTTTTGCGGACCCACAATTTGCGGACTGCAAAACACCTACGGTCGTGTGCATATAGCCTAAGGCACCAAAAGTTATGGGACAATTGGCTTCTCAGCTGTTCTATGTCCAGGTGTGTGTTTTTCCCTCATTATCCCAATTACAATAAGCAGATAAAAGGTCAAAAGTTAATTTCAAGTGGGCTATTTGCATTTGAAATCTTTTGCTGTCAACTCTCAAGATGAGATCCAAAGAGCTGTCACTATCAGTGAAGCAAGCCATTATTAGGCTGAAAAAACTAAGCAAACCCATCACAGAGATAGAAAAAACATTTAGCGTATCCAAAACAACTTTTTGGAACATTCTTAAAAAGAAGGAACGCACCTGTGAGCTCAACAACACCAAAAGACCCGGAAGACCACGGAAGATAACTGTGGTGGATGACCGAAGAATTCTTTCCCTGGTGAAGAAACACCCTTCACAACAGTTGGCCAGATCAAGAACACTCTCCAGGAGGTAGATGTATGTGTGTCAAAGTCAACAATCAAGGGAAGACTTCACCAGAGTGAATACAGAGGGTTCAACACAAGATGTAAACCATTGGTGAGCCTCAAAAACAGAAAGGCCAGATTAGAGTTTGCCAAACGACATCTAAAAAAGCCTTCACAGTTCTGGAACAACATCCTATGACAAATAAGACCAAGATCAACTTTGTTGTAGAAATATTAATATTAGAAATCCGCTCTCATCAGAATTTGTGTAAGGACAGGCAAATCCCTCAACCGCAGTCAGACAAAGGTGTTTTCATGTTGAATTCTGCTGAGCAACTGCCCCTCCTCCACAGTCTGCTCACCTTTTATTTAGTCACAGTAACAATAGAAAAGGGTCTGGCCCATCACCCGACCACTTACTTCATGTAACAAGGATACAGGAAGTGATGACACAGGAAGATGAGATAGTTCAGATAGATGTCAAAGGACAGGGGATTGCATCAACATGGCTGAACAGTGCAATGCACACACCCCATCCCTGTATAAGGTCCATTGTCTGATCAGCGAGGTGGCCGCCCCCTCATCACCCATCACTGTCAGCATGGACTTCATGCAATACTGCTCAAAGTGACCAGTATCTAGTGAAGATCATTCTACTGGTTCATATAGGTTTGAGATTATCTGCGAGACATTGCTACGGCTATTGTCAGTATACGGTGCGAGTATACCGACAAGGCAGATATGCATGTCTTAAAAGCAGATATGTATCCAGAAAGGGATAGCGAAGCCGCAGCAGAGGTATAATATGTATCTCTCGTTATGCAGACTTCACTTCTCTAATGTGTATAGACATTTGAAGGGAAGAAGCCCATTGCATTGCACTTAGTGCTCACAAACTGGCAAACGCCCCCCTACACACTGAGAACAAGTCTCCAAGCCCATGAGAAGGTTTTTATACTGACGGTTTTACCACTGGTCACGATTCAACCCAAGTACCCTCTGCTAGAGCATTATTCGGTTAAATCCAACACAGGGAGACAGATGACAATCTATAAAAACACACACACATCCTAAGATAAAATGTCCGCATAATAAAATTTCCACAACAACTTGTACCAAAGTGATGTGAAGAGAAGAGTATGGAGAAGGAAAGGAACTGCTCATGATCCTAAGCATACCACCTCATCAGTGAAGCATGGTGGTGGTAGTGTCATGGCGTGGGCATGTATGGCTGCCAATGGAACTGGTTCTCTTGTATTTATTGATGATGTGACTGCTGACAAAAGCAACAGGATGAATTCTGAAGTGTTTCGGGCAATATTATCTGCTTATATTCAGCCAAATGCTTCAGAACTCATTGGACGGCGCTTCACAGTGCAGATGGACAATGACCCAAAGCATACTGCAAGAGCAACCAAATAGTTTTTTAAGAGAAAGAAGTGGAATGTTATGCAATGGCCAAGTCAATCACCTGACCTGAATCCGATTGAGCATGCATTTCACTTGCTGAAGACAAAACTGAAGGTAAAATGCCCCAGGAACAAGCAGGAACTGAAGACAGTTGCAGTAGAGGCCTGGCGGAGCATCACCAGGGATGAAACCCAGCGTCTGGTGATGTCTATGCGTTCCAGACTTCAGGCTGTAATTGACTGCAAAGGATTTGCAACCAAGTATTAAAAAGTGAAAGTTTTATTTATAATTATTATTATGTCCCATTACTTTTGGTCCCTTAACAAGTGGGAGGCACATATGCAAACTGTTGTAATTCCTACACCGTTCACCTGATTTGGATGTAAATACCCTCAAATTAAAGCTGACAGTCTGCAGTTAAATCACATTTTGTTTGTTTCATTTCAAATCCATTGTGGTATATAGAGCCAAAAATGTTAGAATTGTGTCGATGTCCCAATATTTATGGACCTGACTGTATGTTAAAAAGAATGCTGGATCTTAGTCTTTTAATTATATTTGATGTTGAACGTGTCAGAATATGTAAGCCTTCATAAGTGAGGGGTCAACAGAGCTGTGAATGCACTCATTTTTATACCTGGACTTTGTCTAACACAGAGCTGTAATTTCAGTGGGACATTGCTTGGTCAGCCATGGTCATATATAGTGAAGGCTACAGTATGTCTACTGAAGTGCAGCATGTGTGAAACATTAAAGCAAATTCTTTAGTGTGAGGCAAGGAGAATAGTCAGTAAAGTGAAAAGGCACTATTTATATGTAGATAAATATCAAATATCTGGTTAGGATTACAGCAATATGTGTCAGACCACTATTTTCATAATTTTCTGAATGCCAGGTCACCCCTTTTCTAACTCTCTGTGACAGAAAACCATTTCTCAGACCTTCTCAGTCCCAGAACATTCCTGAAGGCCGCGGCACTACTGCCAGCTCCGCTGCCTTCTCAAACAGCTGATCGGCGGGGGTCCCGGGTGCCGATCAGATGCTGATGTTCTACCCAGAGGATAGATCATCAGTTTAAAAAACTGCAGAACCCTTTTAAGTGCTAACAAACATAAACCAAAAGCCAACATTACATACCTATTACATCCAGTGATGTCTCCTCTAATGTAGACATTTTCTTTCTTCATCTTCTCCATTGGGAGCAGACTACCATGATGACATCATTCAACCATGTTTTGTCTTTGCCCAACAATGTTAAGCTGCTGCTATCCGCAATATTTGCCTGTTGTGCCTTCCAAAGCCCCGAGATACCATATTTTGAAATAATAATGCCACACAGATAGCTCCCTCATAGTAATAATACTCCTAAAAGTACCACCAATAGTAATACTCCTCTCCTCGAATGTCTTCATTAGTAATAGTGCCCCCTACATTGCCCCTAGTGATAATGCTTCCTGAGAGCTCCCCTATTAGTATTAGTCCCCTCCATATTGTCCCTACTATTAATACGCTCCCTTACAGTACCCCCAGTATTAATAAGACCCCCTATAGTTCCCCCAGCAGTTATATAGCACATCCAATAGTAACAATGTCTCCCTAAAGTGCCCCCGGGAATTATAATGTTCTTTATAGTGTTCCCAGTAGTTATAATTCTCCTTGTAGCTCCTCCAGTAGTTATGTGCCCCCAGTAGTTATAATAAGCTCCCAGTTGTGCCCCTAGTATTCATAATGTCCTCTATGTAGTGTCCTCAGTAGCTATAATGTCCCCCTGTAGAGCCCCAGTATTTAAATTGCCCCTTGTAGTGTCCCAGTAGTTATAGTCCAGTCTACGGACAGAGTTGCTTCAATCTCGACATAGGAAGCTGCAATGACATCACCACACCTCCTGGGTCCTGGCACAGGCTGTCATGATGACATCATTGTGTTACCTGAGAGTTGGCACAGGAGGTAGCGACAATGTCATCGCTTTACGACACCATTCTACTGGCTCATAGGTTTTGGGCCATGAGGTGTATTTTCTCACTTTTATTCTCTAACTGTTCTGCTGTTTATTTGTTCATTACATTTTTTCTCTGTTTTAATTTTGTAAGCACTCTACATCTTATGTTACTAAATAGTGTTTGATTGCTAGAACTTCCCATTACCCCTATGCCGGACGCACAAACATATTCTTTCCATATAGGCGCCATGTCCCCACAATTCCTGTGCCTGCACATTGATACCCGCCATTTTACGGTTGTTTTCAGCAACTCAATGCATAAGGAATTGTGGGGACACAGCGCTTGCGCGAGAATGCGTTTAAGCATCCGGCATTGAGGGAATGGGAAATTCAATCAATCAAATACTAAGGGATGGGAAAGCGGGGCATGAGGAACTTCTATTTTTTCTGCACTGCAACAAGTTCAACAACTGAGGAATACATCTATATAATTGTACTTTGTTCTATACATTTAAGAACAATTGAACTATCCTTGACAACTAGGAGAAATATCAGATTATGGACATCAATTACCGCTTCCATACTTTTGTACATTTATTGTGATGTTGTGATTACAGATGTATTTTGATGTGGGATTATTTATCTATATTGTATCCTATATCATACTGCGTCATCAACATAATTAGGATCAGACTTAAACTATCTTAAGAGATTTGATGCTCCTCTGATTTACCCATTTATCTCAGCATTTTACCCTTCTGGTCTGACCCTGAGGAACTATTACTACTTTTTATATATATATATTACCTATGTGACAAGCTATTCATTTATAGGTTTATCTTTCTTTGTAGGATTGCACCTTTTTATACACTACTTTATATCTGTTCATATATTTTTATTCCTAATAAATGTATTTGTATTTTAAAGGAACTTTGATCCAGCTCACCTTTCTGGTATGTTAAATAATCCCGGCTCCTGGGGCCCTAGGGGAGTGTTCCCGTGGCAGGCTACAAGTAGGTAAGGAAGGTCCCGGAGACAATTGAGATCCTCTTTTAGCTCTTCTTTATTGATCAGATGATAAAAACGGACATGGCCATGTCCGTTTTTATCATCTGATCAATAAAGAAGAGCTAAAAGAGGATCTCAAATATATTTGTACTATTCTCCAGATATAGTGTGCGCCTTCCATATTTGTTTCAATTGTACATGAAATTTGTTTGGGGTGTGATTTATGCTTTATTCATGCTAAGTGCAGCCCAACCGGAAGATGAGTGCAAGACTGAGTGGCGATAGATCGATTGAGATGACAGTTTGACAGACACTCTCACAGTGTCTTTTCAAATAAGCATTATTCTCTATCACCTGTTACGAGTAACAGGGGTCTCCCAGTTGCTCCACGTTCTCCTTTTTTTGGCAAGTTTCTATTCTATTGCCTTGCATCTGGGTTTGGTTATCACCTAGTCTTGCTTTGTTGATTAGGACGGAGTGGTGTTTGTTCAGCCACTCTATTCTGGTTATCAAGAATAGCATTTTCTAGGTGCATTCCCTTCCAGATATTTTGTTCTTTGTGTTGGATTCTGGGATTTATAGTTCCATTAGTACATCTTATTCTAGTCTACACAGTTTGCTGTGTATGCTGAGATCTGTAGTGCCATGGTCTTTCTTTCTGTATATGGGATTTGTTTGTTGTTGTGTTATTTTCTTGTCCAGGCTCATTTGCTGACTTGAGTTCAGATAGGGTCCGTTCCATATTTCTCCATTTCTGTTCACTGTCATCCACACGCTCTGCCAATATGCACCTACCTTCCATTCATTGCTGGATCATTTCCTCCTTCCATGACAATGAACATTCATCCTGTCTACTGGTGAGTTTTAATGTCTTGTTTTCTGGCATTGGTTATATGTGTTTCATATAAATATCTCTTGCAACCTTCCAGTTGTGCAATACAACCCAACCGTAAGTCCTGGGAGTATTTGAGTACCAATTGCTATTATTAGGACTTGAGAAAGGACATTGCTAAGTGAAGTCCAGTTCTCCGATCTTGTGCACAACTGGATTCACTACAGCACCTTCTTTAGCCCATAGTACAAACACTCTTCAGGAATCTGTCTGCAACTGATTGATATGTTAGGTTAATGAGCACCTTAGACATGGCAGTCCCAAGTAAGACTGCAGCCAGTGATGCCCAAGACAACAGGGTCATTTTAATATTGCATACAATGTAGTTGGAAGCTGGATAAAAAAAAACACTATTCTGCCATAGTTTTATGAGTTTTGCTTTGCGGCATTCTCTATGCAGTAATACTGACCTATTACCTTCATTCTCTAGGTCAGTACGATTACTGTGATACCACCTTTATATTGTTTTCTTTTGTTATATTACAAAAAAAAATTGGAGTGTGTGTGACTTCACATTACAATCACTTTTTTTGGTAAGTGAAGCGATAAAATAACAGCTAATCGGCCATTTTGATTTTTTTCCCCGTTTATGGTATTTAGATTTAATACATTTATATTTTAATAGTTTGGGCATTTTAGGACAATGTGATGCCTATGATTTTTTTAATATTTTTTTTTTTTTCTTTTAATACTGGGGAAAAGGCATTGATCTTAATTTTTATATTTTTTAATATAATTTTTATGCCTTTTTCCCCTTTTTTTAACTTTTTTTTAGCCCTTAACCTCACTAGGAGGCTAGAATATGATCTTCAGTTTGCTTTTAGCTTAGCAGTGTATAAGCGCTGCATTGTAAGACCTATTTTCTGATTTTCTATGGAGTCCTGCCAGCTGCAGGGCTCCATAGGAACTACAGCTCTCACATGCTATGCTTCTTTAGAGAGATCCAAAGCATCAGAGCTAACACATGGTTGACCCGGTCACTGCTTGGGAGAGCCATTCCTGGCCCAGAAGCGCAGTTATTCCAGGTTTTTGGCCTTCAGATGCAGTGGTCATATTTGACCACTGCATCTGAAGGATTAAATGGCTGCGATTGGCTTTATTGCTGATCACAGACATTAGCCCCAGGCCTCTGCTGCCTGAAACAGAAAAAACCCCGTGGCTATGGAGTCCACTGTGGTTGTGACCGGGCACCATATATAAATAGATTACTTCTGCCATATATGTAGTGTGGTGGTTGTCTAAAGGATTAACCCAATGTTGAGGTGCAATAACACATGAAAAACGCACATTGTTTATACATTATATGATTTCTCCATATTCTAAGGTACCTGAACCATTGGAGCAGAATAGCAATTATCAAGAGACCTCATGTCAGGCATAAAAACTTGAAGACGCATGATCAGGTGCGAGATGGCATACTTCACTGGCACATGTTTCAACCCAGTAAGCAGAATTCTTGAGAATGACTTAGAAATACCCTAGGGATGTGTGACAGGAGATAAGATCACACCTTGCAGTGACATGTATGATGAACTCTTGTATTCCTACAGACCAGGTTTCACTTTCTGCAAATGAATATAATTTACTCCAAAACTCTACATCTCACAGGGAAGTGAACATCTGATAGCAGTGGAACTGTCTTCAGGTAATCTCAGCCAGAAGTAAGACTCCCATTATTCTTGATTGCTCTTCTCCTTGGAGAAAACACTGGTCAAGTATGAAATAAGTAGAATGAACCTGTCAACACTTTTGCTTGTACTTCTCAACCTTTTCTATGCAACCAGCAAATGAAGAAAAATGTTCAAGTGCTTTGTCTACCATTCTTGCCTTTGAATCCAGAGGAAAAAAGAAGGCTGCATTGAGAGCTCCATTTATACAAGCAGGCAAATAACGTGAGTTTGTGAGAGTTCACGTGTTTAAATTTTAAGTGTGTGTTTGTATTAAGTGTGCGACTTTAGATTAAGTGACTTCAGATTCAGGGACTTTAGTCGGGGACTGCAGTAAATTAGTTTCTTATCACTGCATTATATTGTATTTTTCTCTTTTCTTGCATAATCCCCATTTAGTATGTGTTCCATTATTGACAGCGCAGTCCAGTGCACATCTGGTCTAATGTATGCAGTCCTGGAACAGCAGTTTGAGGGTGCATATCTTTGTTCAATATGTGAGCAAATTGCCTGTTTGGTATCGCACATCGAGTATCTAAACGGGTGAGTTTTAACACTAAGAGGTGTTGACAATTTGGAAAAGAGTTTGCTGGTCACTGAATAAGCACTCCTTTGGGTAGATGTGGGGTTGGGTGGTAGCGGTGAGGCTGAGGAAAGTGAGGTAGCTAGTTGGATAACAGTTAGAAAGCGTGGTAGAGGGAAGAGTGCCAGGGAGGCTAGCCCTGATCTGACACACCCCAACAAGTTTGCAAGGTTGGCTGATGAGGGGGATGTCAGTTTAGAGAGAGCACTGCTGAAGCCAGACACTTCCTCTGCCAGTCAGAGAAGATATAAGAGAGGGACATGAACATGTGGATTCACTGTCGATAGAAATACATGGAGGCAAAAACAATAATAAATTATTAATAGGAGTTTATTATAAACCACCTAATATACCAGAGTCCACAGAAAATCTACTACTAAACTACTAAACGAGATAGACGAGGCAGCAAATCATAAAGAGGTCGTTATTATGGGGGACTTCAACTACCCAGATATAGACTGGGAAACTGAAACCTGTGCATCTCATAAAGGAAACATGTTCTTTGCAATAACCAAAGACAATTACCTTTCCCAACTGGTTCAGGACCCGACTAGAGGGATGGCCATACTAGACTTAGTATTAACCAATAGGCCTGATTGGGGGACACCTGGGAAATAGTGACCATAAAGTAATAACCTTCCAATTATCATTCAAAAGAGCGTTTCTTCAGGGAGGAACAAAAATACCAACCTTCAAAAAAGCTAAAGTCAGCCAACTAAGAGAGGCCATAGGCCTAACTAACTGGGACAAAGTCCTCAAAAATAAAAATACAGCCACAAAATGGGAAATTTTTAAAAGCATCCTAAAATCTAATTGTGAGGAACATACCTTATGGGAATAAAAGTTTAAGGAACAAGAAGAAACCAATGTGGATAAATAGAACGTTAAAGAAAGCAATAAATGACAAAAAAAGCATTTAAATCACTAAAATAGGAGGGTAGTGAGGAAGCACTGAAAAACTATAGGGAGAAAAATAGAATATGTAAAAAACTAATAAAAGCAGCCAAACTAGAGAGATTAATTGCCAAAGAGAGCAAAACTAACCCTAAAATGTTCTTCAATTATATAAATGGTAAAAAGTATAAATCTGAAGGTGTCCGCCCTTTACAGAGTAATGAGGGGGGAGTTGCAGAGAGCAATGAAGAGAAAGCAAAGCTATAAAATATTTTTTTATCCAATGTATTCACTGAGGAAAATAAACTGTCAGATGAAATGCTGAATGTAAAAGTAAATTCCCCATTAAAAGTGTCCTGTCTGACCCAGGAAGAAGTACAACAGCGACTTAAAAAGATTAAAATAAACAAATCGCCCGGGCCAGATGGCATACACCCCCGTATCCTAAGATAATTATGTAATGTCATAGCCAGACCCTTATTTCTAATATTTATGGACTCTATACTGACAGGGAATGTTCCACAGGATTGGCGCATAGCAAATGTGGTGCCAATATTTATAAAAGGGTCCAAAAACAGAGCCAAGAAACTATAGGCTAGTAAGTTTAACATCTGTTGTGGGTAAACTGTTTGAAGGTTTTCTAAGAGATGCTATCTTAGAGTACCTCAATGAAAATAAGCAAATAACACCATATCAGCATGGCTTCATGAGTGATCGGTCATATTAAACTAATTTAATCAGTTTCTATAAGGAGGTAATTTCTAGACTTGACAGTGGCGAATCAATGTATGTCGTATATCTGGACTTCTCCAAAGCATTTGACACTGTACCACATAAAAGGATAATATATAAAATGAGAATGCTCGGACTGGGGGAAAATGTCTGTATGTGGGTAAGTAACTGGCTGAGTGATAGAAAACAGAGGGTGGTTATTAACGGTACACATTGGGTCACTGTCATTAGTGGAGTACCTCAGGGGTCAGTACTGGGCCCTATCCTCTTCAATATATTTATTAATGATCTTGTAGAAAGCTTGCACAGCAAAATATCAATTTTTGCAGATGACACTAAACTGTGTCAAGTAATTGACATGGAAGAGGACAGTATACTACTACAAATGGATCTGGATAGATTGCTAAGGCCAATAAGATAATGGGTTGCAACAAAAGGGGCATAGATGCCCGTGATGAGAACATAGTCCTACCACTTTACAAATCACTGGTCAGACCACACATGGAGTACTGTGTACAGTACTGGGCTCCTGTGAACAAGGCAGACATAGCATGGCTGGAGAGGGTTGAGAGGAGGGCCACTAAAGTAATAACTGGAATAAGGGAACTACAGTACCCTGAAAGATTATCAAAATTAGGGTTATTCACTTTAGAAAAAAGACGACTGAGGGGAGATCTAATTACTATGTATAAATATATCAGGGGTCAGTACAGAGATCTCTCCCATCATCTATTTATCCCAAGGACTGTGACGAGGGGACATCCTCTGCGTCTGAAGGAAAGAAGGTTTGTACACAAACATAGAAGAGGATTCTTTACAGTAAGAGCAGTGAGACTATGGAACTCTCTGCCTGAGCAGGTGGTGATGGTGAGTACAATAAAGGAATTCAAGAGGGGCCTGGATGTATTTCTGGAGTGTAATAATATTACAGGTTATAGCTACTAGAAAGGGTTCGTTGATCCAGGGAGTTATTCTGATTGCCTGATTGGAGTCGAGAAGAATTTTTTTTCCCCTTGAGTGGGGAAAATTCTCTTCTTCCTCATAGGGTTTTCTTGCCTTCCTCTGGATTAACTTGCAGGATATCAGGCTGAACTGGATGGACAAATGTCTTTTTTCGACCTTATGTACTATGTTACTATATGCTCTAAATCAGAAGGTCTTCAGGGAGGCTGCCCATAATCATGCCCAGATGAACCAGTCACAACAGATGTCTGCATTGATATTCATTTGGTCCTCACCAAAATCAAAGTGATTGACTGGATTGCAAAAGGAGTAATTAACATAATTTTTTTTATACTTTTTAATACGTTTGGAATTTATAAATTCATGGCATATAGTGTGGTAAAATCACAGAAATACAGTGGCAAATATGGGGGAACTGCTCAAACCCCAAACATTGTAGCGTGTTTCTCATTAGGGGAGCAGTCCCACCGCATGTGGACCGCAGTAAACGACCATCTCCAGCAAAAAATGCGTACATTGGAGGATGCTGGCGCGGTCCACATGCACCACAAAGGCATCCTACACAAAATAGAGCATTGTGCGGATGAAAATATAATTATATAAATCACAGAAAAAATGCACCAAACGGATATGCCACTGACTATACTAGCTAGTCATACAAGCAGATATTAAAAGCTGAGACTTTTGCCAATATATTCCTGCCAGGAACACATCGGAGCCCATCATGCACCACGTCACGGTCGTGGTGCATGATGGGCTCCGATGTGTTCCTGATATATATGGGCAAAAGTCTCTTTTTTATGGGCAAAAGCTTTTAATATCTGCTTGTATGACTAGCTAGTATAGTCAGTAGCATATCCGTTTGGTGCATTTTTTCTGTCATTTGCATATAGTGTGGTACCATTATTTGGGTATAACATGGTTATATTATTTGAGCATTATTTAGCAATATAGTATATTCCCTGAATATGTGTCCAAAGTCATGCTATTATAGCATTGATGGTTTAGTGTTCAGATATCGATCCCTAATTCCGCAAAAACAGTGCATGTGTATGTTTGGAACTGTATGCATGAAAGTATTACGACAGAACCGGAGGGCTGTACAGTATGTGCATTGGCAAGTAGTACTTACTTGCAGGAGCTTAACAACTAGGAGTTTCAAGGTTGTAGGAACGTCTAGTGCAGTGTCCCACTTTTGAACTGTCATATTTAATTTATTATGGTACCAGGCTGTTAGAGTGCATTACATCCATTTACCCTTAGGTGGTGCTGGCATCACATATATATATATATATATATATATATATATATATACAATACAGACCAAAAGTTTGGACACACCTTCTCATTCAAAGAGTTTTCTTTATTTTCATGACTATGAAAATTGTAGATTCACACTGAAGGTATCAAAACTATGAATTAACACATGTGGAATTATATACATAACAAAAAAGTGTGAAACAACTGAAAATTTGTCATATTCTAGGTTCTTCAAAGTAGCCACCTTTTGCTTTGATTACTGCTTTGCACACTCTTGGCATTCTCTTGATGAGCTTCAAGAGGTAGTCACCTGAAATGGTCTTCCAACAGTCTTGAAGGAGTTCCCAGAGATGCTTAGCACTTGTTGGCCCTTTTGCCTTCACTCTGCTGTCCAGCTCACCCCAAACCATCTCGATTGAGTTCAGGTCCGGTGACTGTGGAGGCCAGGTCATCTGGCGCCGCACCCCATCACTCTCCTTCATGGTCAAATAGCCCTTACACAGCCTGGAGGTATGTTTGGGGTCATTGTCCTGTTGAAAAATAAATGATGGTCCAACTAAACGCAAACCGGATGGAATAGCATGCCGCTGCAAGATGCTGTGGTAGCCATGCTGGTTCAGTATGCCTTCAATTTTGAATAAATCCCCAACAGTGTCACCAGCAAAGCACCCCCACACCATTACACCTCCTCCTCCATGCTTCACGGTGGGAACCAGGCATGTAGAGTCCATCCGTTCACCTTTTCTGCGTCGCACAAAGACACGGTGGTTGGAACCAAAGATCTCAAATTTGGACTCGTCAGACCAAAGCACAGATTTCCACTGGTCTAATGTCCATTCCTTGTGTTATTTAGCCCAAACAAGTCTCTTCTGCTTGTTGCCTGTCCTTAGCAGTGGTTTCCTAGCAGATATTCTACCATGAAGGCCTGATTTACACAGTCTCCTCTTAACAGTTGTTCTAGAGATGTGTCTGCTGCTAGAACTCTGTGTTGCATTGACCTGGTCTCTAATCTGAGCTGCTGTTAACCTGCGATTTCTGAGGCTGGTGACTCGGATGAACTTATCCTCCGCAGCAGAGGTGACTCTTGGTCTTCCTTTCCTGGGGTGGTGCACATGTGAGCCAGTTTCTTTGTAGCGCTTGATGGTTTTTGTGACTGCACTTGGGGACACTTTCAAAGTTTTCCCAATTTTTCGGACTGACCGACCTTCATTCCTTAAAGTAATGGTGGCCACTCGTTTTTCTTTACTTAGCTGCTTTTTTCTTGCCATAATACAAATTCTAACAGTCTATTCAGTAGGACTATCAGCTGTGTATCCATCTGACTTCTCCACAATGCAACTGATGGTCCCAACCCCATTTATAAGGCAAGAAATCCCACTTATTAAACCTGACAGGGCACACCTGTGAAGTGAAAACCATTTCAGGTGACTACCTCTTGAAGCTCATCAAGAGAATGCCAAGAGTGTGCCAAGCAGTAATTAAAGCAAAAGGTGGCTACTTTGAAGAACCTAGAATATGACATATTCTCAGTTGTTTCACACTTTTTGTTATGTATATAATTCCACATGTGTTAATTCATAGTTTTGATGCCTTCAATTGTGAATCTACAATTTTTATATATCCTGGGGTTTTCTAAAAAAAAAAAGTTGGTTGTTGAAGGAAGTGAATTCAGTGTAGAGAACAGAGGAACTTGATGGAGGAGGTGAACAAGAGCGGTCCACAATGTATCTGCCATTTTGGCCCCTTGGCCAAGATCAAGCTAAGGGAGTATAGATAACAGCATCACAGCAGCACAGACCAGAAAGTCTACGTCTGGATATAGAGAAAGTCTAGTGGAGGTTAGAGCTAAATTAGCCAATGGACTTCACAAGCACCAGTGGCCAGGACAGCCAGATGATTAATGCGCAAAACTATCCTTTACCACATGCCTCTATGGACATAGGGAACCGCAATTCTTCAGTGAGCATCCTTCCCAAAGAATGGAGCAGAAGACTGATGCCTGCTATTAGGGAGCCGCCCTGTGGATTGCTACTAACTGGTAATAAGTTTATTATATTCAGTACCTGAGTGCTAGAGTGGGGACAAAGTATAGACAGATATAGAAAGTGGGAGAACTCCTCAAATTACAATTGCCAAGACTATTACAAGGATTACAGCTAAACCAATATCTGAGTCACATCTGTATGCCATATAAATGAACTCTGCTGACTACTCTGAGACAATTGATCAAGTAAAAGTTCTGTTGTTTACAATTGACTCCTTATCTTTTCCACCACCAACCTTTGCACCTAACGGTGCTGGCATCACGAACACCAGGGACCCTGCCACCAAAGCACTTTAAACCCATACCATCAAGGGCACCTCAACTGCCATCTGGCAGGAGTTCCTGGACAAATAGAGAGTGCCCCAGAGGATTTAGTGCTGTCCTCCTTATTACTGCACGATAGCCCAGGGAGGCTCTGATAATCGTGAGTAAAAACTACTACTTCCCCCATCGCCCCATCGTAGCTCACGTGTTGCCCCTGTGGATATGGTCGTTGCACTGAGTCCCAATGGCTGTGTGGCTCTATGACCACTATCACACAATAGGTTAAATTAATGTCCGTACTGACCATCACTGTGTGCATCATCCTTCTATTGTGGAGTGTATTTGCTATCGCTGTGTGTGTGACATCACTGTGTGCATCATCCTTCTATTGTGGAGTGTGTTTACTATAAACCATGTGTGTGACATCACTACATGCATCATCTTTCTATTATGGAGTATGTTTACTGTCACTGTGTGTGACATCACTGTGAGCATCATCTTTCTATTGTGAAGTGTATTTGCTATCACTGTGTGTGTGAGATTACTGTGTGCATCATCTTTCTATTGTGGAGTGTGTTACTATCAGTGTGTGCGACATCACTGTGTGCATCATCTTCCTATTGTAGAGTATATTTGCTATCACTGTGTGTGTGCCATCACTGTGAGCATCATCTTTCTATTGTGGAGTGTGTTTGCTATCACTGTGTGTGTGACATCACTGTGTGCATCATCTTCCTATTGTAGAGTATATTTGCTATCACTGTGTGTGTGCCATCACTGTGAGCATCATCTTTCTATTGTGGAGTGTGTTTGCTATCACTGTGTGTGTGACATCACTGTGTGCATCATCTTCCTATTGTAGATTATATTTGCTATTACTGTGTGTGTGACATCACTGTGTGCATCATCTTTCTATTGTGGGGTGTGATTACTATCATTGTGTGTGTAACATCACTACGTGCATCATCTTTGTATTATGGAGTGCTTAATATAAGTGTGTGACATCACTGCATGCATCATCTTTCTATTATGGAATATGTTTACGGTCACTGTATGTGACATCACTGTGTGCATAATCCATCTATTGTGGAGTGTGTTTGCTATTACTGTGTGTGTGACATCACTGTGTGCATCATCTTTCTATTGTAGAGTGTGTTACTATCAGTGTGTGTGACATCACTATATGCATCGTCTTTGTATTGCATAGTGTATTAGCTATCACTGTGTGTGTGACATCACTGTGTGCATCATCTTCCTATTGTGGAGTATATGTACTATGACTGTGTGAGATACATCACTGTGTGCATCATCTTTCTATTGTGGAGTGTGTTTACTATAACTGTGTGTGTGTGACATCACTGTGTGCATCACTTTTATCAAATTATTATTTTTTTACTCACTTATTTTGGCTATTTTCACACTAGCGACAGGACGGATCCGACAGGCTGTTCACCCTGTCGGATCCGTCCTGCCGCTATTTCGCCGTACCGCCGGACCGCAGCTCCGTCCCCATTGACTATAATGGGGACGGGGGCGGAGCTCCGGCGCAGCACTGCAGTGCACTGCGGAAGACCGCCCTACTAAAAGTACTGAATGTCCGACTTTTTAGTCTGGCGGCCTCTCACCGCGAACTGCCGTGCTGCGCTGAAGCTCCCCCCCGTCCCCATTATAGTCAATGGTGACGGAGCTGCGGTCTGTGCTGGCATCAGCCTCAGGGAACGAACTGCGCATGCGCTAGCTCGGTCATCGCAAGATTACGGCGCTCTAGCTTTGTGACATCAGGGAGCAAGGAGGAGATTTGGAGTATGCTGGGCTCCTTCACACTGGACTCATCTCAGGGACAGGACTCATCTCAGGTTAATTTGCATATCTATCAAATTGTTTTTTTTACACAATAAAAGCACACAGAGCTATGGGGACTGGATATTGCGGATGTGCTAGCGGCCATCTAGCAACCCATGTCCTCAGCTTTTTACACAAAATCCCGGTGACAGGTTCCCTTTAAGTTACATACGTAAATATGCGCATCCTTACATGTATGTACCTTCAGGTATGCTTCCTAGGTGACAGTAAAGCAGCACTTGCGTTACCAAGTGTAAAGACTTAATGGTCAACTGTTCAATGGTCATGTACAGCCGTGATATCTACAAAACAGAAACAACATTGGGGCATTACATGTATTTCATCACGTAAACCAAATTACTCTATGATGGCACATTTGGGATTTTATGTAATAGTATGTTCTGAAGTCTGAGCTGGTATAAAATTGAAAAATGCCACAAGAAAACAAAAATCAATAAATCAATTTACTATTTAAGAAAACTCCACCGCAAATACTAATGCTATGATTACAGAAATGAAAGACGATATGTTATCATTTTCCTTCATGGTTAACAGTCCATTTGTCATATTTGCACCGCTATATTAAACTGCAAGGCTGGATTAATCACAATGCAACCAACAAAAATGCGTTGGTCACCTTGGTCTTTGTGGTCATAGACTAACCACCACCAATATGGTGAAGGCCCAATTAAATCAATGAACACTGTAGATAAACTTGGGCATTACAGATAAGACTTCTCCTGAAAGACTGTGGCAGGATGATTCTTATTTCTGCATGAAAATTCTTATTCTCAGATATAGATTCCGACCAGACAACCATCTTAAGTGTATGGGTGTGTTCTGACTCTCTGCCAATGGCACATGTCTGGTGAAAAAAAGTCAGGTATGCTGGATTTCATCATGCCCAATTCTTTGTTGTCCTGTTAGATACTGTAAGCTGCTGATATAGGTGTCCCCCTACCCATGTAAAACACATGGATGCTCAGCTGAGCTGAGTGCACATTTCTGTTGGTAGGAATAGCTATGAGTTAAACAAGTGTTCCATGGCCATCTAAGGAGTACTGGCAAGCTTCATTCCAATATTTCATGAGCCAAATTGGTGGGAGTCCAACTCTTGGCATCCACAAGGATCAGCTGTCTTAATTGGCTGCAGCTCTCTATCAATATTATACTCCAAGAACCCCCTTTAAGGCATTTGTCATCTATTTAGGACGTATCACATATATGCCAGTAGATCTTGATATTGACTGTCCACCAGAGAAGAGGTTTTGGCTTAAAGGTAGGCTGTGTAGATGAGTCCAATGCCCAGAGTCAGTAGAACTATATGACTATAGTTTTCATTTTCTCAGGAAGACCACAGAAGTACATACTGTATCTACCAAAACAGGCCGACACCAGGATGTTTAAAGACCAAATAGGACAGAATCTAGTCTTGTTTAAGTATCTTTGAAGGAATATTCCAGGATTGGGTCCCTTTTAAAGTAAGACCCCCTAGCAAGTGGTACCTCAGGAAAGAATCATACTCACCAGCTTCCCATCACTCAGGTCCTATGAACTTCCAGTCCCAGGCTTGTTTACTTCTGGCCAATGAGTGGCCAATCAGTGATGACGTGTCCCCAAGTGACACATGACCCAGCAGTGATGTGCAACTTTGAGACAGCTTGGCCAATCATTGCCTGCACGTGACTCTGCCTGTACCTCGGCCAGAAGCAAACCTCAGGACTGGAAGATCAACAAAAGGAGTGGGGAACAGGTGAGTTTAATTCTTTCCTTAGGTACCACCCTTTAGAGGGCTTGCTTTAAAAAGGACTAAATCCTGGAATTTAAGGATTTTGTCTGACAAAAACAACCTTTAACAGGATTTATGGATGTCATAGGGGGATCCTCTGCTCAAGAGCCAGAACAGAGATCAGCTCTGTAACCCTGTTCATACATTACATGAATAACTATTTCATCTTAATAGCTGCCATTTAATACTACAGTTTCCCTGCAACAGGTGCTGGAGAATAAAGATTTGGCTGACTGAGATTTGTCTGTCAAAATCCATGTCTGTTGGGTGCTATACCCACTGCGATCAGTGATGCCATTTAAGAGGGGTTATCTTTTTAATAAGACAACCACACAACAGAAAACCCAACCTTACTCCTTTAAAACACACCACCTTAGAGGTGCAATAGTGTGTGAGTATTTTGGGTACAAAAGTGTCCCCAAGTTAAAGAGTTGGAACAAAGTGGAAGAACTTGGGATAGTTGCCACAGGTTAACATTTTTTGGATTTATATATATCCTTGGCTTTCATACAATGTGGCTGCTGTACTGTCCCACTAGACACTGCTAGTGGCTGAAAAGTGCATATTGGATAGGCCATCAATATACTGTCATTACACAACATGCTGAAGCTCTCAGACTAGGCTTCTCTTTTGTTGAGTCAGTGTGAGTTGTACTTGAGACAAGGCAGCTGAAATAGTAGTCAAATTTGACCCCCAAAGGGCTTCAGTGAACAATTTAGACTAATTATGTAGCAGAAGAACCACTGAGATTGTTGACTAGCTGAATAGGTGAGTGCAGGACTTAGTCTGTGAGGGTAATGCACGACTATGGCGAAAGGACCTCAGCATTTGATTGGGTTTAAAGCAGGGGTGCACAACCTGCGGCCCGGGGGCCACATGCGGCCCTCTATACCATTCTGTGCGGCCCCCAACCATCTGGTAACAGACATGTATGCCTATGTCTTGTGGCTGCTCACATGTATTTTTCATGTAGAAAACTAGACATTAATGGTATATAATGTGTGTTCAATATGCCATAGGTACAATATTTAAGTTGTTAATACACCTTTAAATTTTAATTTTGGCCCTCGTCATTGGTTCAGTCTGGCAATGTGGCCCTGAACCAGGAAACGTTGTGCACCCCTGGTTTAAAGGCTTCTGGCTCACAGTCATAAATTGGCAACTTGTGTTGCCGCTTTTTGGAGTCTGCAATTTACAGTTAGAAATTGCAGACATTGCAGAAGAAACTGGATTTATGTGCACCCAAGCTGGATTAGTATGTCATGAAGTGTTATGTGAGAATCTCAGTGGGAACTCTATGGTTCAGCTAGAACTTGTAAATGTAATCAAGATATCTGCCTCCATCTTGTGTGGAAGTGTTTTACATCTACTATTCATGTAAACACTCTACATTAACCTTGCTTAAAGGGAACCTGTCACCAGTTTTATGGTGTCCTAACTAAGGGCAACATAAATAAGTGACTGATTCTCTTAACAAAATGCTGGGTCACTTTCTTTAATTGACCCAGTCAATCTGCCAACATCTTGTATTGAAAAGCTCCAGCTTATAATGATGAGTCATGAATATTCATTAGCTCCTGACTCTCCCCGCCCACCTGCTGTTGAGTGACAGTTTGTTTCCATAGGAATCAGCAGCAGGTAGGCAGGGGAGTGGCTATAGCTCTGAATTAAATATACGCTGGACTCGATGACCTCACGCCGGACTCGAATCAGCTCATTAACATGCGGCATGCAACATCTTTGTGTGTATATTATGAGGTAACCATCTGTCACACCAGTAAGTGAATACATCTAAGGCACTTTTTAGTAGTTAATGATTGTATATAATTAGTTAGATTATAATCAAATATCCACATGACAGGTTCCCTTTAACTCAGCTCTATTCTGCCTCTCATTCCACACCCTACCATCAAGGGCACCCACCTTTCACTGGCCAGGAGACTTCACACATAGGGAGTGCCCTGGGGGAACCACTATTTCTATCATGTGGATCCCCTTATTACTGTGCCAGCCCTGGTAGTTAGGGAGGTGAAGGCAACCATTACTCCTAGAGTTGAGCGAATTTCATATTTAGAAATTCATTCACGCTTCGTTTGGTGGTAAAAGCAGAATTGCGTTATGGATTCCGTTACCATGGACCATAATGAAATTCTATGACGGCTTTTAAAAGCATTCCGTTATTCATTCCGCCATAATAGAAGTCTATGGGCTGCAAAATGGATTCGTACCATTTCCGTTATTCAGGGGAGTCCTCTCCTGCATAATGGAAAAGGGACGGATCCGTTATGCAGGCCATAGACTTCTATTATGACGGAATGAATAACGGAATGCCTCTAAATGCATTCCATTATGCATTCCATCATAGAATTGCGTTATGGTCCATGGTAACGGAATCCATAGCGCAATTCTGCTTTTACCACTAAACGAAGCGTGTTCGAATTTCAAAATATGAAATTCGCTCATCTCTAATTACTACCACTCATATCCTCCTCTCCAGGTTGCTGCACTGATATATGGGCATGTTACAACAAAGGCATAAATAGTTAAGACAGTATCATATCTATCAGTATGGAGTTGTAGGAGGTACCTATGTCATGTCAACCTCAGACACCCCAAGAAAAATTACCAATGCTTTACAACGGGGATGCTCAACCTGCGGCCCTCCAGCTGTTGTAAAACTACAACTCCCACCATGCCTTGCTGTAGGCTAATTGCTGTAGGCTGTCTGAGCATGCTGGGAGTTGTAGTTTTGCAACAGCTGGAGGGCCGCAGTTTGGGCATCCCTGCTTTACAACATTCACTCTGTCAGGGGTTTTATTATTTGGACAATCCTTTCTTATTATAAGGCTACAATCTGTGGGGAAACCTGGAAATAAGTCTTCTGTTTCCTGCAGTGCCACCAGAGGGAAAATTTAGCATTACCTAGTGCTCATTGAAATCAGTGGGGTGGCTGCATAATGCAGGTAAGGGATATAGCAGAGAGAAACTCTTTTAGCCACACTCCCCTCTGACCAAAATGAGGATCTTAAACAGGGAATCCCCTCTATGAACTAAAAGGGCATATGAAAATTACTTTTGTAAACCAGGCAACCCCTTTAGGACATACCTGCCACCTACATATAGGTAGAAGACATCACTATTCCTGGTAATACATTACATTGTTTACAGTCAGGTCCATAAATATCCCAATTACAATGAGCAGATAAAAGGTCCAGAGTTAATTTCAAGTGTTCTATTTGCATTTGGAATCTGTTGCTGTCAACTCTCAAGATGAGATCCAAAGAGCTGTCATTATCAGTGAAGCGAGCCATCATTAGGTTGAAAAAACAAAACAAACCCATCAGAGAGATAGCAAAAACATTAGGCGTGGCCAAAACAACTGTTTGGAACATTCTTAAAAAGAAGGAACGCATCGGTGAGCTCAGCAACACCAAAAGACCCGGACGACCACGGAAAATAACTGTGGTGGATGACTAAAGAATTCTTTCCCTGGTGAAGAAACACCCTTCACAACAGTTGGCCAGATCAAGAACACTCTCCAGGAGGTAGGTGTATGTGTGTCAAAGTCAACAATCAAGAGAAGACTTCACCAGAGTGAATACAGAGGGTTCACCACAAGATGTAAACCATTGGTGAGCCTCAAAAACAGGAAGGCCAGATTAGAGTTTGCCAAATGAAATCTAAAAAAGCCTTCACCGTTCTGGAACAACATCCTATGGACAGATGAGACCAAGATCAACTTGTACCGGAGTGATGGGAAGAGAAGAGTATGGAGAAGAAAAGGAGCTGCTCATGATCCTAAGCATACCACCTCATCAGTGAAGCATGGTAGTGGTAGTGTCATGTCGTGGGCATGTATGCCTGCCAATGGAACTGGTTCTCTTGTATTTATTGATGATGTGACTGCTGACAAAAGCAACAGAATGAATTCTGAAGTGTTTCAGGTAATATTATCTGCTCATATTCAGCCAAATGCTTTAGAACTCATTGGACGGCGCATCACAGTGCAGATGGACAATGACCCAAAGCATACTGCAAAAGCAACCCAAAAAATTTTAAGGGAAAGAAGTGGAATGTTTATGCAATGGCCAAGGCAATCACCTGACCTGAATCCGATTGAGCATGCATTTCACTTGCTGAAGACAAAACTGAAGGGAAAATGCCCCAAGAACAAGCAGGAACTGAAGACAGTTGCAGTAGAGGCCTGGCAGAGCATCACCAGGGATGAAACCCAGCGTCTGTGTCTCCCTTAACAAGTGGGAGACACATATGCAAACTGTTGTAATTCCTACACCGTTCACCTGATTTGGATGTAAATGCCCTTAAATTAAAGCTGACAGTCTGCAGTTAAAGCACATCTTGTTTGTTTCATTTCAAATCCATTGTAGTGGGGTATAGAGCCAAAAATGTTAGAATTGTGTCGATGTCCCAATATTTATGGACCTGACTGTATATTGCTACTACAAGAAAATTTAGACTATAACCTTCAGAATCACAGGTGCATATCCATGAAGCAAACATGATTATAAAAAGAAAATGGCTGCACACCGTTATACAGTAGGTATTATACCAATTTTATTTAGAATGACCCTTATTTCTTAGCTCTATTTGTTTGTATGTATAATGGTGTGCAGCCATCTTCATTTTTATAATCATGTTTGCTTCATGGATATGCACCTGTGATTCTGAAGGTTCTAGTCTAAATTTTCTTGTAGTATATATTGACTGAACACACCCATCTACCTGGGACTTCTGAGCAGAGTACTTATGTAGCTGGTTCCTACACTGCCCTGAATATTGTAGGCTTAGGTAAGTCCAAAGAGAGGCAGTATACCAGTGTTAGGGAACCATCTGCGGAAGCCACCTTGATGCCTGCTAGTTGGGTCCGACACACGTTTGATCAAATATGTGCGCTAAGAGCTTCCATTGACTCATTTATAGTAAGTATTATACCACTTTTATTTAGAATGATCCCCATTTCTTAGCTCTATTGTTTATATTGCATTATTCTTTTCTGAAGGAATTGCCATGGGTAGCTATGGGTTGCTGCCTTTTTCATTTTGATTTTATACAAGTCCCACTGGAGAAACATCTTGAAAAATTCTATCCCCATAATGCCATTTGTGAGAGCTGAATTTGACAGGAAGCCAGTCCGACCAACATATTAAATACATATGTGTCTTCATTGGATCCCACATTGTGTCATTAAGTACAATAACGACATTCTCTGCTTCCAAAGCAATTTTTCAGCAAAGCAATAAATATCCATTTTAGTGACAGCCTCACTTTCCTGGGACACTGGAAAAATGGAACAATTCATCACTATGTTAGTTAATTCTTAATGTGTGATTGATTATGCAAAATGCTTGTATTCTGTGTTCATAGTTATAAAACAGATGTCTCCAGCTAGAAGGAGATGTGGTTCCCAACTAAAAAAAAACTCTCCTGTGAAAGATTGAAGAGGTTTGTGTCCAAATGAGAAAAGCCAGAATCCATGTGATGTAAGAACATTAGCAGTGTCGAAGACAAGATCCAGTGTGTGCCAAGTTTACAAGAAATGGACAAAACAGCTGTTCAGCCAATGGCTCATTCATTAATCGCAAGTTCTGTGCCGTCCAAAAAGGAACCATAATGTAATCACTGTGTGTCTTGTTGCCGTCCTATGATGCTTCATGTACTTAACACTAGTGCAGTGTTTCCCAACCAGTGTGCCTCCAGCTGTTGCAAAACTACAACTCCCAGCATGCCCGCACAGCCAAAGGCTGTCCAGGCATGATGGGAGTTGTAGTTTTGCAACGGCTGGGGGCACACTGGTTGGGAAACACTGCGCTAGTGAAATGCATCTCGTAGCTGTTTTGATGTGAACTCCTTGTTCGAAAGAGCTGATAGTCTAATTTTCTGAATAGACTGTAAGGCAGAAACTCTTTCAATAACTTGGGGAAATAGCTGTCCTGAGCATGTATGGTCAGAGATAAAAAGTCTTTTCGGCCATTATAGGAAGTAGACATGTGATTTGGGCTCTTGAAGAAAAGGGGCCACAGTAATAGAAAAGATGATGTCATATGTGACTCTACATAAAGTGACAAGTGGTAGGTGTCCATTATCAAGTAACTACTGCTTGTGTCCATGTCATTCATATTGTCAACAAGTTGCAAGGGAACATTTACCTATCTGGGTCAGATGTTAATTCCCTTCTATCCAGAATCCCAGCATGTCTATCAGCTATTCCTTGTTCTTCTCCTCCCACTTTTTAAAACTCAATATGGAGAAAACAGAATGTATCATATTTCCTCATATTACTCGGCACCCCTAACTGACTTATCAATTTCAGTTAACTGCAACATGCATTCTTCAGTCTCACAAATCCACTGTCTTGGGATAAATTTTAACTCTGCCCTGCTCTTCAAGCCAAACATTTAAACTCTTACCACTTCCTGCCAGCTTCAACTCAAAAATATCTTTTGCAATTGCTCCTTTTTCAACTAAAATGTTAGTGCATGTCACTGTCATCTCCCGTCTGGACTACTGCAAGATGCTCCTTTCTGGCCTCCCATCTATCCTCAACTCCAGTTAATCCACCTCTCCCCTAGTTTTTCCTCTGCCTCTCCCCTTTGCCAATCCTTTCAGTAGCTTCCTATTGTGCAGCAAATTCAGTTTAAATTTTTTGGCTATTCCCCACCCCCCTTGTACTTGTTCCACTGCTTGTGGGCTGTGCGGGTGTGAGTTCAGTCACTTCGGTGCACAAACCCATCTTGCGACGCGTGATCCCATGAGACCCGCCACTGTGGGTCACGGGTCTCACGGGATCAAGCGCCGCAGGATGGGATTGCGCAGCACCGAAGTGACTGAACTCAGGCGCACGCAGCCCGCAAGTAGCGGATCAGCGGAACAAGTACAAGGGGGGGGGGGGGTTGCTTAGATGGCTAGGCCCTTCACAGTAGTTATTAACCCCTTTCAGCAGTCCCCGATTCACTGAAGGGGGGACTGCTGAAAGCGGTTAATAGCTACTGTGAAGGGGGGACTGCTGAAAGGGGTTAATAACTACTGTGAAGGGCCTCCCCCCGGCGGCGATGGGGGGCGTGGCTTCTTGGGTGGGGGCATGGCTTCTTGGGTGGGGGCATGGCTTCACGGGGGCATGGTACAGTTGGCTTGTGCCCTTGATGTTTTCAGACCCTAGCAATGCCCCTGTAAGGTAGTCTGCTATCTGTCACCTTCTTACATTTCTGACCTTTTTTCCTGATACAGCCCCAAACATAATCTCTGAACCTTACAGGACTTTCTTCTGTGCTCTCCTCCATTAATCACACAATCGTCCACAAGATTTCTCACATGCATCCCCAATACTCTGGAACTCACTAGCCCAGCACATCAGACTCTCCCCCAACATCCAAACCTTCAAAAGCAACCAAAAACACACAACTTTTAAGGAAAATCTACAACCTAACAATAAACATGCTGCCATCATACAGCGAGAGGAACAACTTTTACCCTCACCTACTGTCTTCTGCCCCCTTCCCTTGTAGATTGTGAGCCTTTGCGGGCAGGATCCTCTCCTCCTCTGTACCAGTTTGTTAATAAGGTCATGCTCACGGTTCTTTTTATATACAGTATATATGGCTGTAATGCAACCACTAGGGATGAGCAGACCCGTGGATGTTCGGGTTCGCCAGGTTCGGCCGAACTTTGGGTCAAAGTTCGGGTTCGGGACCAGAACTTGACCCGAACTGGAACCCAAACCCGAACCCCATTGAAGTCAATGGGGACCCGAACTTTGGTGCACTAAAATGGCTGTAAAATAGTCGTAGTAGGGGCTAGAGGGCTGCAAATGGAAGCAAAATGGGGATAAGAGCAGGACAATTGCCCTGCAAACAAATGTGGATAGGGAAATGACTTAAAATAACAGAATAGAAAAAATATATATATTATAATCTTGAAATAGGAGGCGGAGGTCAGAGTGGAGTAGGAGGTTGAGGAGGCGGTAAACGTGGCGGTGTAGATGGAAGAATTAGTTCTCTGGCGTGGCAGTCCTTCAGTGTGCTGATGACAAGACGCAAGTGGTTTGCACGCTGTGCCATCAGAGCCTGAAGAGAGGCATAAATGTTCTAAACCTGAGCACCACCTGCATGACCAGGCATCTAAGTGCAAAGCACGAGCTGCAGTGGAGTACACACCTGAAAAAACACAAAAGACAGCATTTCAAAGGCCAGTAATTTTGAAATGCTGGCATTAAGGGCTAGGGATCGCCGGTGGGTAGGGGGGTACTTCCTCTTTCTCTCCAGTGTTAAGGGAATAGACAGCTGAACACTTGGGACAGTGCGGATGAGATGCTTGGTGATGGCGGTGCAGGTGGTGGTGTTGCTGCCACATCCTCTGTTTGCGGGATGGCAGGTGCCACCGTCACTCCTTAGGGGGAGGAAGAGGACTAGACTGCAGCAGAAGAGGGAGCAAGAGGAGCCTGAGATCTTTTGTGGTTTTTCAGGTGTGTACTCCACTGCAGCTCGTGCAGGTGGTGCTCAAGTTTAGAACATTTATGCCTCGCTTCAGGCTCTGATTGCACAGCGTGCAAACCACTTGCGTCTTGTCGTCAGCACACTGAAGGACTGCCACGTCAGAGAACTAATTGGAACTGGCGTTGGTGTGCTCAGTTCCTGGGTGCGGTGGGCAGTAGTAGGCGTACTGGCTAGGGGATGGCCACTCTGCTTTTGCACCCTGCCCCCTTTTTTGCTGTGTGTCTAGCGCTGTGTGACCACCAACTCTTCCTCCGAACTGCACACGTCACTTGTATGACCTTGATTCCAGATGGGGTCTAGGACTGTGATTGCTAACCTCTGGCACTCGAGCTGTGGTAAAACAACGACTCCCAAAATGCACACTTGCTTGGATATTCACAGAACTCTACAGAAATGAATGGAGCATGCTGGGAGTCGTAGTTTTACCACAGTTGGAGTGCCGGAGGTTAGCCATCACTGGTCTAGGACCTCATCATCCTCCACATCACCTTTCATCCATTCTTCACCCCTGCACTCCTTGCCGGTGTGCACACTGCAGAAAGCCGCAGCAGTTGGCACCTGTGTTTCGTAACCATCATCAGAGACGTGCTGCGGTGGTCCTCCCATGTCCACATCCTGAAACATAAGTGGTTGGACATCAGTGCACTCAATCTCTTCCACTTCTGGGGCAGGGCTACGTGGATGGTCCACGCAAACCCCGCCAGCAGAGTCATCAAAAGGCATAAGAGACTGCTGCATGTCTTGGGGCTCAGACTGCATGGTTGATTTGCAAGGGGGTGAGGTGAAAGACAGATGTCCATGGGCTGCAGGTGCCAACTCTGCGCTTTCAGCAGGGGACTGGGTGGGAGACAATGTGAAGGAACTGGAGGCACTGTCAGGGGTGCACCACCAATGAGGCCAGGCGATTGCCTCAGGCTGCACCAAGTAGGGGCAAGAGGGGGCAGCTGAAGGGCCATGGGCTGAAAGGAAGGGGTTAGGTTAAGAAATTGGCTTTGGGGAAGGGGGCTCTGTTTCAGTTTCGCCTCAGGCAGCAGAAAGGCTCGGTGACTCCCTGGGCACTGTCAGCCATCCAACCTACTACCGCCTCTACTTGTTCTGGCCTCACCATTCGTACAACGGTATTTGGGCCTAAAAATGGCACAGAAGTCCCGTCGTCTACTTGCACCTGAGGAAGGTGTTTCATTTGGGTGCGTAGCTGGCACGATCGGCCACATCCTCTCCCTGCAACAGGAGTTCCACCAACACCAACAGCACCACGACCAGGGCCACATCCCTTATTTGATGCTCTCCTCAGCTCTCCTCATTCTTTGAGGTCACCAACCAAACTAACAGACGGATTAACCATAATTATTTCCCTGTCACAGATGTAGTGCAGGTGTACCTCACACCAAAATTGGGTATATGTCACCCACCGAACTAACAGACTAACAGATTAACTATTATATTTTCGTGTCAGTGGTGCAAAGATGGCGCATTGCACCCACAAAAGAATCGCTATAGATCACCCACAGAATTAACAGCCAGATTAATTATTATATTTCTGTGTCAGGGGTGCCAGGATGGTGGCACCCCTGAATAAATAGCCAGATGAAATTCCTAACACTCTCCCTCACTTCAGATGCCTGCTTCCTGTCCCTGCACTACTCAGAGCTGATGGGCGGGGCTACATGTGATCCAGCTTGTATAGAGGCTGGGTCACATGATGCACAGGCCAATCACAGCCATTACTAGGCATGGCTGTGATGGCTTCTAAGTGCCCACAGCTTAAAAGCTTGTTGATTGGCTGCTCTGCAGCATTTTAACAAGCTTTATTAAGGGCCCAAACACCAAACTTGAACCTGAGCGTTTGCTGCTAGTTCGGGTTCGGGTCCGGGTACCCGAACTCGCAAAGTTCGGTACGCACCTGAACTTTGCAGTTTAGGTTCGCTCAACACTATCAACCACATTTTAGCTCCTGTATCACAACTAGAGATGAGCGAATTTATAAAAAGTTATTTTCGGCTGATTCTCTGAATAAAAAAAAAAATTTGCTTAGTAATGAATAACTTTGGCACAAAGTGGGGGCAATGACAGGAAGCTGAGATAGCGCCTCCCCCGTCATTGTACCCCTCAGATGCCATGTTCATGCCTGACTGTAAAAACTGTGTGAAATTAACATTAAAAAAATTAAATTAAACTTACTGCCTCCATTTTCTCGCAACGGGCCGGCTGCCGCTATGTAGCTTGAAGATCTGGAGTGAAATCTCGTGTGATGTGAGATTCTGTCATCACGCCTGCCTGCGTGGCGAGGTCATACGTCAACACGCAAGGGATTTCGGAAAAGATCTTCAATCAAGATGGAGGCTGGCAGCCTGTCGCGAGCAACTGGGGGAGGTAAGTATGATTTGTTTTGTTTTTTACACTATTTCAGGTAAAATCAATTCGCTATGGCCTCCTGCACACGAACGTGAGTTTCCCATTGCCGTATTTCGGACCGCATTTGCGGATCCACAATACACGGGCGCCGTTCCGTGGCCATTCCACATCACGGATGCAAATCCAGAGATGCAGAATGGAAGCATGGAACGGAACCCTACGGGATCACTACGGAATGCTTCCATGGGATTTGGTCCCGTACTTCCATTCCGCAAAAAGATAGAACATGTCCTATCTTTTTGCGGAATGGCCGCAAAGTGAATGGGTCAACGATCCGCTGCGGCTGCCCCACGGACGGTGTTCGTGCATTGCAGCCCACATTGTGCAGGAGGCCTAACACGAAGCACGAGGAAATTCAGCTTTGGGGCCACAAGACCTGAATCCTATGGTGGTCTAAATTCAGCTCACCCTAACCATGGGGGTCCAGGTCTTGCAGCTAGAGTATGAATCAACACTACAATGTAGTCTGTACAAGAGAGGAAGTTACCCTCATTAACCAGCTAGCTTCCATTAAATCTGTTATTAACTAATTATGACATAAAATCTCATTTCATCCGGAACATATTTCTATGTATGACAAGGACATGGAAACAATGTTCCTCTTCACCATTCATAAGATCAAAGGCCTGTGTCATGTGATGTAAAGCACCAAGCCAGGACACATGACTTCTTTCATCCATGGTTCCATATTGTTCATGCATTTTACAATCTAGAAATAGTTTAAAGGTGAAGAAACGATTCCGCGATAATCCGCTTCCCCGCTCAGCAATGCAGAATGTTTCCATAGCTAATATTTACAATTTCATGCTTTTCTCTCCCTCTGGTGACCTTCACTCCCACATCACTGGCCTATTCCTGTACCCATCTGTCAAGGATTTCCACTTTACAGTAGTGCACATTAATCATAGCCTGGCCTTTCCGCACCCTCAATTCATTGCTGTTTTCCTTTTTAACCCTTCCGGTGGGGCGAGGGTTAAAGAAAGAACCTGACCTGGTAACAAAGCCACATCCGTCAAGGGAGTTAAGCCGGAGTTTTTCTACGCTTGGAAAGATCTATTCATCAATGTTCTCCAAAAATATGTGGTTTTCTGGCTGCGCAGTTACTGCCCGATCAATCTCCTCCGACCGATCAATAAAACTCACTTTTGTAATCTTATTTTTTTCTGACTTCCTCGGATATTGTTGTGCTGTGATTTGCTACAGTGTTCATGGATAAGAAAGCGGACTCCTAACACAGCCATGCTTTGAGTTAAAAAAAAAAAGAAAAAAGAAAAAAAGGGAGAAACCTTTAGTTGTAAACACTATTTTTTACTCCGTAGCAAATTATGGCAGATGCTTGACAGCTAAATTATTATTATTATCATGTGCGAACGTACGGAATAAATCACGCGTTCCGAAACCATAACAAACAGAAGACCAGATACAGGAACCATTCGAAATGTACCGCTTCATCCGTACATTGGATAGCATGATGTGTATAATGACGTTTTAGGATATTTTTCCTTGATTGTATCATTGTACTTGAGTTTATGTATGATTGCTATTGCGTATACAAAGGATTTGTAACCACAGGTTCCAAGGAAATAAACATGACTCTCATTGGCCCTGATGTTTGCAATGTACATACTGTACTTTGGGGGGAATTTATCATAAGGGGAATATTTGAAGTCAGTTTTGCTTGAGTCTGCGTTTGGCGTACTTTATGCCACATTTCTAAAATGTTGTATTTTGTTTAATAAGTGTGTCATATCCTTTAGGCCTCATGCACACGACCATATTTTGTTTCCGTGTTCGATACGTTTTTTTTGCGGATAGGATGCGGACCCATTCATTTCAATGGGTCCGCAAAAAACACCATGTGCTCTCCGCATCCGTATGTCCATTCCGTTGCTCCGCCAAAAAAATAGTGCATGTCCTATTTTTTTCTAGTTTGCGGACAAGGATAGGCATTATTACAATGGATCCGCCAAAAAAACGGATCTGCCCAAAAAACGGATGCCATACTGAAGGTCATCCGTTTTTTTTGAGGATCCGCAATTTGCGGACCGCAAAACACATACGGTCGTGTGCCTGTAGCCTAAACCTTAGGCTCCATTCACACGTCCGCGAAATGGGTCCGCATCCTTTCCGCAATTTTGCGGAAGGGGTGCGGACCCATTCATTCTCTATGGGGACGGAATGTCCTGTCCGCATCCACATTTGCGGATCCGCACTTCCGCATCCGTGCTTCCGTTTCCGCCAAAAAATAGAACATGTCCTATTCTTGTCCGCAATTGCGGACAAGAACAGGCATATTCTATTATGTCGGCAATGTGCGGTCCGCAAAATGCGGAACGCACATTGCCGCTTTCCGTGTTTTGCGGATCTGTGTCTCCGTGTATCCGCAAAACACATTGCGGACGTGTGAATGGAGCCTAAGACTTTTGTCCAGGAAAGCTACTCCAGTTTTCTACTCCACCCTGCTACTGCGGTGAGATTGTGACTTTATCGACTTTTTTAAAAGTTTCAATGATAAATCAGGAGTGAAACTCATTAACATGACCATCCACACGACTTTCCCACCCATATTTCAAAACTGGAGTTAGTGGTGTAAAACTGCAAAAAGTCACAAAATGTTTGAGCAAGTCAGTGCAAAAAGTTGCAAAAGCTTTATTTTAAAACTTTTGAAGCCAGAATTGTAGAGTGAAGGTTTGATAAATCTGCCCCTTCTTTTGCCTTTATCCTGTAATTGCAAATTCACACTTCCTTTCATCTTATTGCAGGGGAAGTCACAATGCACAATCTCACATGCAACCTAAACCTAAGAGCACTGTTGGTGGCTGAGGTAATGTACGGAGCGGACTGCTGCAGTAAGCCTGCTCCATAGGCGGCAGGTGTCGGCTGTATCATACAGGAGACATCCAGCCACAATGACGGGAAATGGCTATCCCCGTCATTTAACCCCTCAGGTGCCTCAAAGATGTGGCTCCCTCTGCCTTCCGATCTGAGCCCCTACAGTGAAATCACAGGGCTCCGATTGGTTAAGGCAGACGCTTTTGAAGCTTCCCATGGCTGCAAAAGTAAGCTCCCCGCTGCTGTGTGCACAAAGCACAGGGCAGCAGGGAGCATGTGAAAATCCTATTCACCCTAATAGAGCTCTATTAGGGCTCATGCACACGAACGTTATTTACGTCCGCGTCTGAGCTGCATTTTTTGCGGCTCGGTTGTGAACCCATTCACTTCAATGGGACCGCAAAAGATGCGGACAGCACTCAGCGTGCTGTCCGCATCCAATACTCTGTTCCAAGGCCCCGCAAAAAAAAAAATAGAACATGTCCTATTCTATTATGGGCGACTCATTCCTTTCCGAAATTGCGGAATGCAAAACACGGTGCGGTTGCGTGCATAAGCTCTTAAGGGGCTAATAGTTATAAAAAAAAAGTTTAAAAACATAATTTTTTTATTTAAATATCAATGTAGCCCCGCAAATAATTTTTTCTCGTTTTTCTATAACAGACATAGTGAATTAAATAGTACCCTTAAAAATTTCAACTTATCCCTCAAAAAATAAGCCCTCATATGGCTATATGAACGGATAGCTATTGGAACGTGGGAGGAAAAAACAAAAATGCAAAGTCAAAAATGTGCCAGGTACTTAAGGGGGTTGTTTCACTTCACAAGTGGCATTTATTATGTAGAGAAAGGTAATACCAGCCACTTACTAATGTATTGTGATTGTCCATAGTGCTTAATTTGCGGGTTAGACTCATTTTTCCATCACAATATACACTGCTCGTATCCAGGAGTTATGACCACCCTGCAATCCAGCAGTGGTGGCCATGCTTACACACGATAGGAAAAAAAATCTGATCTGTGTGCGCTAGTGCAGTGTCAGCCACCAGAGAGGCCGGCGCTTTTTTGTATAGTGCGCAAGCATGACCACCACTGATGGACTGCAGCGTGGTCATAACCATGGAAACGAGCAGTGTATAATGTGATGGAAAAATGAATCAAGTCAACAAAAGAAGCAATATGGACGATCACAATACATTATTAAGTGGCTTTCTCTACATGATGAATGCCGTTTGCTGAAGTGAGTCAACCCCTTTAAGGTGTTAAGGAGCTTTCTACAGAGCAGAATAAATCCATCTAAATAAGCAGTGGGACATTCAACAGCTATGTGTGTTATGATAGACATCAAAAGTTGACCTTGCTAGCTTCATTGAGATGTTCCTTTTTTGTTTGAGTCTTCTACAGCAGTAGGTAAATGTGACATATCTTGCCCAGCTGTGTCTACTAGTAGAACCTGTTAGGCCCCTTGCAGACGAGCGTTCCTCCCGCAGCGAGTCCGCATCGCCGCACCCGGCCTGACCTCCCAGCACTGACGGGATTTACATAGCATTATATTGATTTATGATGCTATGTAACCCTTACAGTTCTGGAATGTATTGGATAACACTGGCAGCATTCTGCCAGCATAGAAAAAATGCGTATAGCAGCACAACGGAAAAATAAAGCCTTATCTTGTGGTGGTGCCAGCCGTGTTGGGAGCCAGTTTGGAGTTTCCCCTTGGATGCGTCGTATATGAAGAAACCGCAGCACTCACTTGTCTTCAATTCTGTGGAATTTATTTCACCAGCAAAAATGCGACGTTTCGACCGTAATGGTCTTTCTCAAGCGTAATGGTCTTTCTCAAGGCTTGAGAAAGACCATTACGGTCGAAACGTTGCATTTTTGCTGGTGAAATAAATTTCACAGAATTGAAGACAAGTGAGTGCTGCGGTTTCTTCATATACGAAGCATTATGCCAGCGTTATCCAATACATTCCAGAACTGTAAGGCTTACATAGCATCATAAATCAATATAATGCTAATCTGACCCCCGGTAGCGCTGGGAGGTCAGGCTGGGAGCTGCGGACTCGCTGCGGGAGGAACGCTTGTCTGCAAGGGGCCTAACAATTACAGGGAGATAGCTGCAACAGAATAGATGCACCCTCTGAAAAAGTGCACATCCCCTGATAAATAATATGCCCCCAATAAAGGTCATGTTGCCAGTTTAAAAATCTAGCAAAGGAATTGGAGTAATGAATAGAAAGATCTCTGGGTCCATGTCAGGTACAGGGTTCTAGGTTTGCTACAAAGAGGTTGTCATGTACTATATGATTTGTGATGTTTGATCATGCCATAACCCATTTATAAGGGCTTTCTGACTCCCGACACCCCTGATGATCAGATGTTCTGCAGTAGCTTAGGCAATATTTACTGGAACCACACCACTCCGACCATTGTGCAGTGAATGGAGCTGGCTACTGCAGCACTACTTCCATTCTCTTGCATGGTTGAACACTGAGGAAACCTGTGTAGTTCCAATACATACTGTATTTCTGGCAGAAGAGCTGATCGGCGGGGGTGCAGGGAGTTGGACTGTAGGGGATGGTGAGATATGGAGCCTGAAAGTCAAAAGTTCAAGACATAGTAGTTTTCTTTGCTCGTCAGTGTGTATTGATAGCCTATACTAAGAATAGGCCATCATTATCAAAATCTCAGAGAAACTCTTTGAGCTTCAGTTCTGGGGATTGTGGGGGGTCTTGGCAGATATCCCACTCAATACTCATAAAGTGATGTCATGACTAGAGATGAGTGAATTTATTGAAAATTCCATTTGACTGCTTTGCCAAATTTAACAAAAAAATTTGCTTTGTGACGAATTACTTCTTCACGAAGCGCATTTTTTTGTAAGCAGCGGGTGCAATGACAGGGAGCAGAGATAGCGCCGCCCCCATCATTGTATCCCTCAGATGCCGGGTTCATACATGATCGCGTAAAATTAACAATAATTCAAACTTTATAAATCAAACTTACCGCCTCCATTTGCTCGCGACGGGTCGGCTGCCGCCATCTTCCTTGAAGATCTCGGCTGAAATCCCGTGCGACGCTAGATTACGCCATCATGCCGGCCAGTGTGATGATGTAATCTCGCGCCGCATGCGATTTTGGCCGAGATCTTCAAGCAAGATGGAGGCTGATGGCCTGTCGTGAGCAAATGGAGGTGGTAAGTTAAAATTTTTTAATTTTTTATACTATTTCAGGTTAAATCGATTCGCTGACACAAAGCACGAGCAAATTCGGCTTCTAGGCAATTCGAATCTATTCTGAAATTCGGATCGAATTCCACTTCCTGGGCTTCGATTCGCTCATCTCTAGTCATGACCTATCAATATGCCATAATTTTCTGTGGTAGGAGAACCCTTTTAGTTCTTTACTGTGTGAACAAGCTTGACCTGTTGTGTCATTTACAATATGTCTCAATGCAGACCAATTTAATTCTCTTTAATACTAGATTAGGATTTTCACTCGAGATCTATATGGAAAATTTGGTCATGCTTGGCGTGCATGCTTTACCTGCGCTCCCTGGACTTTGTGTGGCTGTCATGGCCCATAACAGGTAGGAACTAGTGTTAGGGACCACTCATGGAGGCGACCTTGACGTGGTGAGTGGCTTATTACGCTTTGGCCAAAATGTACACCAATGCCTTATTCAACATCCAGCATAGAGGCAGGGCAGAGTGCTGGTTGCAGAGTGCGATTGCATTTGTGTTTTTACGTTTGTATCTGTATTTCGCCATGGCAATGGGCACCTGCATACAGGGTTGTGCTGACTAAACCCCCCACATTTTTTTCTTTGTAGTATATATTGGAGGCGTGGCGATCTCCAAGCAGTCATGCACACCTGACCAGTTAGTATGCCCTGGAGGCTGGTTTTAAAGTCAGTATAAAACTGAGTCTGCTTTTATAGTGCCTACCAGTAGCCATTTGGCTCCAGGAGAAGTATATAGTGGGCTCAGCATGCATGTTGGTACTTGCATCCCTGGATCCGATGAAAGCTGTAATGGCACCGGACGGGGTTAAAAGCAGAGTGTGCCTGGCGTGCATGCTGTACCTGCGCTCCCTGGACTTTGTGTGGCTGTCATGGCCCATAAAAGGTAGGAACTAGTGTTAGGGACCACTCATGGAGGCAACCTTGACGTGGTGAGTGGCTTATTACGCTTTGGCCAAAATGTACACCAATGCCCCATTCAACATCCAGCATAGAGGCAGGGCAGAGTGCTGGTTGCAGTGTGCGATTGCATTTGTGTTTTTACGTTTATATGGAAATTACTTCAACTGAAAGTCCTGTATCCGTATGAGACCAATTGCTGATAGGTCACTGTTTACATGTCAGCAGGAAGTACTGCTTCCCTGTGAAGGAGGGCAGAGAGGCGCTATCATTACTATCTTAGGTTCCGGTTTATGCCTCAGCGCAAAGGATGCTGGGCAGGGGCGTAACTATAGGGGAAGCAGGGGAAGCGGCTGCTTTGGGGCCCTGACCCAGACGGGGCCCATCCAGGAGGAGGAGGACTAAAAGATTTTGTCAGGGCCCCCTCAACAGTATTGCATAATGAAATGTTATACAGTGACAGTATAGAAAGTATATAAAATGGATGGAACAGCTGCCGGGCCTGGTCCGAGAGAGCGATCTTTACTAGCCACAGGAATGGGGGCGGCATGGGGTTGCGAAAAAGTTACTGGAGGAAGGGGGCCCCATTCAAAAATTTGCTGTGGGGCACAGTCATTTCCAGCTACGCCACTGATGCTGGGACATGCAGTATGTTAGCTATGTTGTTACCCAATTACACTATAAATGCTCCTTAAGTATACATTTAAAGCCATAAGATTTAACGCAATGCTCGTCTCACATGACTTTTAATTTACAGGCTTCCGCTCCAGTTCTGTGCAGCACAATTTCCTTATGAAAGCAGTGCAGGAAGATGACATCACAGACACATTTTAATGTGACTACCTCACCACACCAGAGGTTCCATTTTCCACTTCAACATTTCGCAGGTAAACAGATCCATTTGAAAAAACAGCTGCACCAGCCCCGCTCCGTCCGCGATCAGCTGCCACAGCTAAACTCCAACCTGCCTGCAGACAGTCCGAGACAAGTCAATAACAGCGCGGAAATATTTTCTAACGGAACCTTTCATCAGAGTGGCCATAAAAGGTCAGCGCAAGACCCAGCTCCAATAGATTCTCTCTTTCTGCTGTCCTAATGTTATTAGCAATGACTGTTTCCTGCTCAATCACACTCCCAAAGGATTTCCAATAAAGTTTTTATGTGCCATAACTGTTACATTAAATAAAGCTGAAAAGTATTGAGCTGAACTCTGAGTAAATCACTTCCCAAGCCCGGCAATTGAGTTAGAAGAGAGAATTATAGATCAGAGGGAGCCTTCTTTTATTTGCTCTTTTTTTAAATAAATATACACTGTGTATAAATAACATGGACACAAAACATCCCATTTTCAGGTTTTTAAATAACTGTAATAGGTTTGAACATTATCTATGATATGAGGAACTTGTAGTTCTAGGTTTTTGAGCATAAATCATGAACTTTTTTGGACAAACAGGAGTAGTCAGGTCATCACTAAAAATGATTGATTTGCTCCTGAGTGGCATTCCTGGATCCCCAGTCTAGAATAGAGACATCTCACTGTCCCCAGTGTGGATCACCTGCAATGCCCATCGCATTTTGTTCATGGAAATATGAGTTCCCAGAGAAATGCTATACAAGAAACATAACAGTGCAAAGCTGTGAGTGCTCAGCAATAAGTCACTTAAATGGTTCAACTTAGGTAGGGTCAAACAGTAGCCAATAGCAAAAGGTTTAACTGTAAAGGATGTAAGTTATCTTGCGAGGCTGTTTTTAACCCTCTTACAAACAGGCCACGTGCTAAACTGAAGTGCATTTGGACAGCCAGCTCTAATTTGCTCACCAATCTAAGCAGACACAGTAAAGGGTGGGCAGCAATGTATGGAAAAAGAAATATGGGAAGGATGGAGGCGCTACATATGTTTTCATGTATGCTTGGTGACATGTACAACGACCTGGGAGGAGCCGGAGCAGAGGATGGGAGTGCTAGTGGCTCTGGCTGTCACAGTCAATCACAGCGGCTGTCCTCACACCATTGTTCCCTGGGGCCTGGTAGTGAACAGAAGGTGCACCCTTTCTTTCCCCAGGGCAAACCCTGATTTTGGTGCTCCTACCTGATGGTAGTCGGGGTGCCCGTGATGTAAAGTATTTGGATGGATGCAAGGGAGGATGTCTGGAGTGCAATGGCCAGCGTATGATGTAGGAGTCAGAAAACCAATCCAGTGGTAGAAGAATGAACGTCTCTTTATACAGTAGTCCAAATTAGGAGCTATAGTACATCCAACTATAGCAGTCAAAGTTCCGACTATACATAGTGCAATTTTCTCCTAGATAGCGATGTATGGGCTTAGGAAGAATGGGAGTTATGGTCTTCTTTCCTCTCCATCTTGCCAATCTCTCTCAGCATAATCTATGGCTGGCAACAATAGCTTGGCAATGATGGCTGTAGTGTCCACTGTGGGATGAAGGGTTTTCAAGGCATAGGTGGCCCGGGATGTGTCCAGGTGTGAAGGGTGCCTTAACAGTGTCAACCACAGCAGCAAAGCCTGAATGGCTATTGTAGCAGGTTGTACCATTTGAAACCCTCCTGATGCACCCTACAGTAGAAACTCCCCAAAAGTGACCCCATTTTGGAAACTACAGGATAAGGTACCATTTTTTGGTACTATTTTGGGGTACATATACATTTTAATCGCTCTATATTATGCTTTTTGTGAGGCAAAATAACAAAAAACATTGCTGTTCTGGAACAGTTTTTATTTTTTATTTTCTACAATGTTCACCTGACCAGATCACATGATATTTTTATAGAGGTCGTTACAGATGCTCCAATACCTAATATGTGTAAATTTTTAAATGTATTTCGGTTTTACATTTTTGAAACAAAAAAATCATGTTTTATTGTCTCCATTTTCTGAAAGCTCATTTTTTGCAGGGTGAGGTGACGGTTTGATTGGTACAATTTGGGGTATATATGACTTTTTGATCACTTGGTATTGCACTTTTTTTCGAGAGCCGGCAATACCTTATATTTCTCTTTTTCTTATTTTTTTACAAGTTTATATGTGTATGTTAGGGGCTTTATATTTTACTTGAAACTATTTTTTTTTATTATAAACAACATTTTATTTTATTTTACTTTTTATTTTTGTCTCACTCCCGGACTTCAACTTTTGGGGGTCTGATCCCCTCTGCAATGCATTATATAATATACAGTACAGACCAAAAGTTTGGACACACCTTCTCATTCGAAGAGTTTTCTTTATTTTTATGACTATGAAAATTGTAGATTCACACTGAAGGCATCAAAACTATGAATTAACACATGTGGAATTATATACATAACAAAAAAGTGTGAAACAACTGAAAATATGTCATATTCTAGGTTCTTCAAAGTAGCCACCTTTTGCTTTGATTACTGTTTTGCACACTCTTGGCATTCTCTTGATGAGCTTTAAGAGGTAGTCACCTGAAATGGTTTTCACTTCACAGGTGTGCCCTGTCAGGTTTAATAAGTGGTATTTCTTGCCTTATAAATGGGGTTGGGACCATCAGTTGCGTTGTGGAGAAGTCAGGTGGATACACAGCTGATAGTCCTACTGAATAGACTGTTAGAATTTGTATTATGGCAAGAAAAAAGCAGCTAAGTAAAGAAAAACGAGTGGTCATCATTACTTTAGGAAATGAAGGTCGGTCAGTCCGAAAAATTGGGAAAACTTCGAAAGTGTCCCCAAGTGCAGTCCCAAAAACCATCAAGCGCTACAAAGAAACTGGCTCACATGCGGACCGCCCCAGGAAAGGAAGACTAAGAGTCACCTCTGCTGCGGAGGATAAGTTCATCCGAGTCATCAGCCTCAGAAATCGCAGGTTAACAGCAGTTCAGATTAGAGACCAGGTCAATGCCACACAGAGTTCTAGCAGCAGACACATCTCTAGAACAACTGTTAAGAGGAGACGGTGTGAATCAGGCCTTCATGGTAGAATATCTGCTAGGAAACCACTGCTAAGGACAGGCAACAAGCAGAAGAGACTTGTTTGGTCTAAAGAACACAAGGAATGGACATTAGACCAGTGGAAATCTGTGCTTTGGTCGGATGAGTCCAAATTTGAGATCTTCGGTTCCAACCACCGTGTCTTTGTGCGACGCAGAAAAGGTGAACTGATGGACTCTACATGCCTGGTTCCCACCATGAAGCATGGAGGAGGAGGTGTGATGGTGTGGGGGTGCTTTGCTGGTGACACTGTTGGGGATTTATTCAAAATTGAAGGCATACTGAACCAGCATGGCTACCACAGCATCTTGCAGCGGCATGCTATTCCATCCGGCTTGCGTTTAGTTGGACCATCATTTATTTTTCAACAGGACAATGACCCCAAACACACCTCCAGGCTGTGTAAGGGCTATTTGACCATAAAGGAGAGTGATGGGGTGCTGCGTCAGATGACCTGGCCTCCACAGTCACCGGACCTGAACCCAATCGAGATGGTTTGGGGTGAGCTGGACCGCATAGTGAAGGCAAAAGTGCCAACAAGTGCTAAGCATCTCTGGGAACTCCTTCAAGACTGTTGGAAGACCATTTCAGTTGACTACCTCTTGAAGCTCATCAAGAGAATGCCAAGAGTGTGCAAAGCAGTAATCAAAGCAAAAGGTGGCTACTTTGAAGAACCTAGAATATGACATATTTTCAGTTGTTTCACACTTTTTTGTTATGTATATAATTCCACATGTGTTAATTCATAGTTTTGATGCCTTCAGTGTGAATCTACAATTTTCATAGTCATGAAAATAAAGAAAACTCTTTGAATGAGAAGGTGTGTCCAAACTTTTGGTCTGTACTGTATGTATTGTAATTCATTGCCTGTCAGTGTATTGCCAGTATAATACACTGTCAGCGCTGACCACGGCATAGAAGGGGTTAGTCTGCCGGCATTGGCTTTTACAGCCATGCTGGCGGATGCAGCAGGGGCCTGGCTTTCAGTGACTGCCGGGCTCCGTTGCATGCCCGCTCAGCATTACATACTAGAACGTCAAATTGCAGGAAGTCACTTCCTGCTATGACGTACTATTTTGTCATATGTTGGGAAGGAGTTAGAGGTGGTATTCCATGATTAATGTAAAAAATACAAATCAGACCTCATATAGTACATGACAATTACATGATTTTCCTATTTTATGACGTAAAGTCATGATTTTATTAAAGACATGGAGGCGAGTATTGCTTTCTCTTTCTTTACTAAATCTTATAGCAGCAAAGAAAAAAGCATCAATCAAACTGATAACCATGGCAACCAACTCCTCCCCACTGTGCCAGTATAATAGTCTCTGACTCTGCTAACTCCTTCTCTTTCTTTGGTGACGACCGATGTCCAGAACTCTGAAGACTAGACCCAAACTCTCCAAACATGGAAACTGCAATCCAACGGAAAGCAGCACGGCTCTTCAACGGAAGAAGGAAGCTGGAAAATCAAACACAATCCGCAACACAAAAGAAAAAAACTTCCCAATATCGTATCAAAGATCGTCATCAGTGCACATTAATGAACATACAGCATAATCAGACGATAAAAATCAAAGTACAATGACAAATAAACACTGCATAACAGAGAAAAAAAAAAACAGGGAGGGTAAACAAAATGGGAGGGGCAATACTCGCCTCCGTGTCTTTAATAAAATCATGACTTTACATCATAAAATAGGAAAATCATGTAATTTTATTACACGACACGGAGGCTCCTATTGCGAGTTTAAAGCTGACCTACAACAGAAGAAAAAACGTGAACAGTAGGCCTGAAATAAAACTCACGGAATGTAGATACACAAGACCAATCCGCCATCTTCATAATATCCTCCAAACGCGCTCCAGCCACAGCCATAGAAGTCGCGGAGGCTCCTCTAGTGGAATGAGCAGTGAAAATCGCAGTATCCACACCTGCCAAAGCCATAACCCATTTCACCCAACGGGCCAAGGTAATAGTGGAGACCGGACGGAAAGGACGCCTATAGGACAGAAAAAGTTCCGGAGAAGAAGTGGAACGATGAGAGGCCATACAAGCCTCATATTCCCGAAGACACGACACTGGACAAAGAGCCGGAGAATCCGGGAAACTGGGGTACGAAACCGACCGAATACTGGTTTTGGTGCGACGCGAGATGTTGAACGTGACTCCCTCAGGAGTAAACGAACGAGCGTTGTGATCCAAAGCGCGAATGTCCGACACCCTTTTGCACAATATCAAGCAGAATAAAGAAACCAGCTTGGCTGCAAGTTGACGGAGAGAAAGGTCCGCATTAGACGGCCACGAGGAGAACAAGGCAAGCACCAAAGAGACGTCCCAAGTTGAAGAGAAACGAGGCCTGGGAGGGCGGGATAGGCGGGAACCCTTGAGAAGTCTGCAAACAAGAGGGTGTTGACCGGCAGGACACCCGCCAAACCCTTGATGAAATGCGGAAATGGCAGAACGGTATAAATTGATGGTACGGTAAGCCTTACCGTCCTCAAAAAGGGAAGCAAGAAACTGAAGAACTTCGGTCACAGGACAGGATACGGGATCCAGGTGCCTAGCCAGGCACCAATCAGCCCAAGACCTCCAGGCCGATCGATAAGCTTGTCTGGTTCCCGGCGCCCAAGCTTCGTCCAAAAGACGTCGAACTGTTTCCGAAATTCCAGCGATGTCCCAGGGTTCCCTGAAATTCTGCATGCCAGGAGCTGAAGGGAGCCGTTGAGGATGAGAGGGTGACCCAGACCCGCTGGATCCAACAAGAGGTCCGGCAAAACCGGAAGAAGTAGAGGGCACTGGATCAGGCATTCCATAAGCTGAGGGAACCATGACTGCGTGGGCCAAAACGGAACTATGAGCACAAGATCCGCTCCCTGGCGGCGGATATGAGATAATACTCGAGACACCATCGCAAATGGGGGAAAAGCGTACGCGAGGTGGCCGGTCCAATCCTGGAGGAACGCATCGACTGCTTCCGTGTCCGGATCCGGACGCCAGCTGTAAAAGCGTGGAAGTTGGGCGTTCAAACGGGACGCAAAGAGGTCTAAAGAGAATGGACCCCAATGGGAAGATATGGATGAGAACACCGTGCAATCTAATTTCCAATCTCCCGAGTCTGAAAGGAAACGTGAGCTCCAGTCTGCGTGAGTATTGTGGAGTCCCGGCAAATACTCCGCCGTAACTGTGATCTCTCTGGCCAGGCAGAATGTCCAGAAATCCCGAGCCAATCTGGACAGAATCACTGAATGTGTGCCTCCCATGGCATTGACATACCGAACTGCGGAAATGTTGTCCATCCGCAGTCTGATGCAAATCTTGGACAAGCCGCTTGCAAAACTGCGAACTGCAAAAGAACCCGCCAGAAGTTCCAAGGCGTTAATGTGGAGCTTGGATTCCTCTGGAGACCAGGGCCCCCCTGTCATCACACCCTCGTAGTAAGCACCCCAGCCGCGAAGCCTGGCATCCGAGTCTATCGTGAAGTCTGGACGGGGACCAACTATGGCCTTCCCATTCCAGGTCTCCAAGTTGTGGATCCACCACATCAGTTCTTCTCTGGTTTCCTCGTCCAAGGTGACTAAATCCGCGTAAGACACTCCCGCATGGAGGTGAGCAATCTTGAGACGCTGCATGCCGCGGTAGTGCAAGGGAGCCTGAAACACAGCCTGAATGGACGAGGAGAGGAGACCTATGACTCGGGCAAGATGTCGCAAGGGAACCTGTTAGAGAGACAGAGTATAAAGAAGTTCCTTGCGGATGGCACGAACCTAGGGCAGCCGGAAGGCTGAGAGACACTGTGGAAGAATCGATAGTAAATCCCAAAAATTCTATGGACTGGGCCGGAGCAAGTGACGACTTCTCCAAATTGAGGAGGAATCCCAGCTGGGATAACAGGTCCATGGACCACTGTAGATGGGTCAGAAGAACAGAAGGATTCTGGGCCAATATAAGGATATCGTCCAGATAAATAATCAGACGAATCCCTTGACTGCGGAGACAGGAAATTACCGAACGAAGGAGCTTGGTAAAACACCAAGGGGCGGAAGAGAGACCGAAGGGTAGACAGGTGAACCTCCATATCTCCGAGTCCCAGAAAAAATGAAGGAGATCCCTGGATGGTTCGGCCACCGGAACCGTCAGGTAGGCGTCCTTCAAGTCTAATTTGACCATCCAATCCCCCTGGAGGAGCAAATCCCTGAGGAGGTGGATACCCTCCATCTTGAAGTGCCGATATTTTACAAAAGCGTTTAGTGCCCTGAGATTGATCACGGGTCTCATCTGGCCTCCTTTTTTGGCCACCAAGAACACACTGCTGATAATACCTTCTGAGGAAGGAGGGGCCCGCTCTATGGCGCCCTTCTGACACAGGGCTGATAGTTCCTGATGTAAAAGCAGGTGTGATGAGGCTCGGAGAACCGTAGGATACGGGGACGGAATCTGGATGTGGGGGTAAACTAACTCTATGCGAAACCCCTGGACAGTCGAAAGGACCCATGGGTCTGCCGTGATGGTTTTCCAAACATGGGAAAAAAGACGGAGCCTGCCCCCTACACAAGGAGTCAAAGAAAACTGTGACATTAGACTTACCGAAAGGACGTCTGGAAGATGAACCTCTGGCTCCACGTGAACGCCAAGACGAACCTCGGGTGGGGAAGAAAGCGGGCGGTTGACGGAACTCCTGGTTGGAGGGTCGATAGGAAAAGGAGCCTCTGCCGGACCCGCAGGTCTGGTATGATGAGCGGCCGGACAGGCGGCCCCTAGAGCTGCTGGCCCTGTTAGAGACCCGTCCTTGGAACACTCTCTTCATGGATGTTTGAGCCTTATCGAGGGCAGTGATGGCTCCCACAAATCGGGAGAGATCCTTAATGAAGGAATCCCCAAAGAGCAATCCTTGAGCCTCTTTGCCTGTCTCTGTCAGGGCTAAATTCGATAACTTAGGCTCTATTTTAAAGAGGATCGCTTTACGACACACGGCACGTTGTACCCATCCCCGGAGTTCTTCCGGGTCTTCTGGGTCTACCAGAGTGTTCTGGGTTCTGGCTGACTTTAAATATTTTTGTCAATGGGCCCAAAAGGTCCAATAATTTGTCCTTACAGGACTTTAGGGCCAATTCAAGACTCTTCCTGGGGTTCCAGCCCGACTTAGCTAAAAATTGACACATTTTTGGGTTAACTACGGGCATCTCGCAGACCTTGTTAGGTATAATAGGTCTGGGACATTCAGCCTTGAGTTTATTACGCGCCTCTTTAGATAGAGGTTGGCGTATACGGGCCTCCAAATACTTGGCAATATGTGAGGACGGAAGCCATTCCGCCGACCTCGGATGGTGGAGAGCATCCGGGTCAAAAAGGGGTTCCCCTGCAGGATCCAAAATTGCTGAGGCGTCAAATGGAACCTCAATGGGCGCTGCCGACCCAGATGACGGACCTGGCAGGTCCGAATCCAAGGGATCCTCCTCCTCTATATCCACCAAGTCCAAAGACTGGTACTGAGCCTCCTCATCAGAATCGGGTTCGGAACCCGATCCGGCATCATGTTGCGCTCTGGCGCATTTCCATTGCCTCGCCTTTTCTGCCTGGCGGGCGTAGGCTCTTTTGCACGAACGATGCGCCCCATCATGGGTGGCTATATTTCCACCAGTTGTAGTGGTTCTGGAGGCAGGTAATGGTATTTCAGGTGGCGAAGGCCCCAAAGGTGTAGAGGAGGAAGGACCGGCCAAAAGGGCCTCAGTAATTAAACTAGAAATGGCTGAGGACATAGACCCCATGGCGGCTTGTATTGCAGCAGTCACAGAGCGCTGTATTGCTAAAGACTGTGCATCAGGAGTAACAGCGTTTAAATCCTGTATATGAGGCGTTGTATCCATGCCCTCAGGGACAGGGCTAGATACATGTAAAGGGTCCTTGGACATGGTGTACAAGTACAGTGCAGTGACAGAATAGCTATCACAGGCCGCTATAAATTGTTGTATATAAAGAAATATATGTCTAAATATGGCTGACCTAACAGGCAATAGTAGAATGGGTAGACCGAGCAGAGAAGGCAGTAAACTGGGGAAGAAAGGGGCTCATATAATGCCCAAAGAAGCGAAGTGACCTGAGTGTGGACGGAGCTGCAGCACAGCAACTCCGGATGCGGCCGGCTGAGACACTAGCGGAAATCTCGCGCGCTCCCGCGAGAACACAGTGGAGAGCGCGAAACCCAGCTGCAGAAGGGGAAGAAGATGGCAGCCGAGATCTCGCGAGATCTCGGCCGCAGGACAAAGCGCACGGAGGAACGGGCAGCTAGGGGAGGACGCCGCAGACAGAACCGAAGGAATAGATAATCGAACGGAGGGGAGGTACAGGAATGGATAATCGAACGGAGGGGAGGTACAACCAATAAATGAGGAGAAAACCTGAAAAGAAATATGGGAATGAGGGAAAAGCAAATGATAAAATAAACCCCCAGGAAAAGGTTACCACAGCCCAGAGGGCAAAATCCCTAGAAAACTAAGAGGATACCACAATAAAGAGTAACAAGCACCATAAATATCCCCTATAGCATAAAAACAATATACATCCACCCACAGATATAAGGAGAAGTACTTATCTGTGAGGGAGCAGAAAAGAAAGAGGAGGAGTTAGCAGAGTCAGAGACTATTATACTGGCACAGTGGGGAGGAGTTGGTTGCCATTGTTATCAGTTTGATTGATGCTTTTTTCTTTGCTGCTATAAGATTTAGTAAAGAAAGAGAAAGCAATTCTCGCCTCCGTGTCGTGTAATAAAATCTCTTTCTAACAAACATACAAATGGATCCAGGGATCTCCCCATTCATTGCTCTGCTAGATGTATTTATTCCAGCTGGTGGCAGTTAAAGGATGGAACTGAGCATGTACTGTAACTTCAGTAAGCTGGACAGAAATTTTTGAAAAAGGGGCAAACAGCAGGTGGCGATAATTAATTACATGCAATTACAAAAGTCTTCAGATCCTGGGGCTGGTTTGAAAAATGTTGAATATTTTTAGTGGGACAACACATGTAAACCATTTGGCTGTTCAAGTGATAATTTACACTTAACCTCACAGTAAGGCCTCTTGCACACGGCCGTTGTGCTCCTATGGCCGTATTGCGGGCCGCATACGGCGGTTCCGCAATACACAGGGAACCGGCTGTGTGCATTCCGCACCATGAATGCGGACCCATTCACTTGAATGGGTCTGCAAATCCAGAGATGCGGTGCGGTGCGGAACGAAGCACAGAACGGACCCTAATGGAAGCGGAGTGCTTCCGTGAAGTTCCGATCCGTGCTTCCGTTCTGCCAAAAAATAGAACTTGTTCTATCTTTTTGCGGAACGGACGGATCACGGACCCATTCAAGTTGAAAGGAACTGGATTCGTCCGGGCTGCCGCACGGCCGTGTGCAAGAGGGCTAAGAAAAGTGAATACTTATGCACTCAGTTATTTGTCTCTGTGTGTCTAATTATTATAATTAATGTAGCTACACTGTAGAGATTTATTTCCTCTTTTACATCTAGTATTGATGATTATTGTTGTCAGAAGAGCCATAATAAATGTGCTGTAGTTTAATGCGGTTATATAGTAATAGGGGGTGAATACTACTACTGTAAGGGAATCCTTCAGTGAGAAAAAAGTTACTGCCGGTAATTTTAATGGTTTCTTGTGACAGCGGATTGTAATTACTAAATACTATGAATGATTTTCATGGGCTGGTAATTACCCTGTTATTAAAACATCACAAATTAGCAACTTTGTCAGTGAATAGCTGTTAATTACCATCCCGATGCCCTCTGACAGACAAACCTATCATGGGAAGATGTTTAACACTTGTCCAGCAGGGCCTCGTAAGAGCGTGTGATCCCATCATTGTGAAGGGTGAATGTTCTTAAACCATCACCTGCAGGCACTCATCACCAGTACACGCATGTAGCCACACTCTGCGTGATCAGAAGACAGGATCACAGAATTCACTCAATTATGATTCTCTTGCTCCCCGTGGTTTTGTGCTCCAATTTTCTCATTAGCGATTTCACAAAAGGCCTATAGATGGAGGCAAGCTTTCTTTAATGTAGATAGAACAAGATTAATGACTAGGTCAGTAATTGTACAGGGGTTACTGTATTGAATAATGATTTAAGGGAATTAGAGGAAAGACTTGCAGAATACGAAAAGGCAATAATGTAAAATTGTGGTTTAAGGCACAATCTGTAGGCATAGTGTAAGCTCAGCTTATTTAGGACATTTGAATGAAAATATACAGGGGGAGATTTATCAAAATTGGTGTAAAGGAACCAATCAGATTCCACGTTTCAATTTTCAAAGGGAACCTGAAAAATGAAAGTTGATATCGATATATTGATTGGTTGCTATGGATAACTAAGCCAGTTTGCTTTATAGCTGTTTTGCTATATCTCCACATAGTCCTTTTTTCTAAATTACCTGTTCATGTGTCTTTGATAACCCTTACAGCTAAGTTTACATGGAGTTTTTTGGAGCAGGTTTTAAGGCAGATTTTCCTTCACATTTTTCAGCCAAAGCAATATGCAAAGAGGTATCTCGCTAGCGCCACCAATTGTAAGTGGCTCCCTATGAGTCAAGATCCGACTTCCCTACAAGCAATGGGATTTGACAAGGGAATATAGCCAAGCCAGATATCCATCTGTAGACAGCTGTTTCTGGGTGCTTGCCCCTAATTACTATGGAGTAAGATTCTGACTGATGCCTTGCAAGAGCCAGAAATGGATCCAGCAGGAAGCTGAAGCATAAGTCTTTCCTTTATATTTTCGATTCCTTCTGAATTCACTTCTGGCTTTGACTGAAAAACCTGAAGGAAAATCTGCCTCAAAGCCTTCTCCAAAAAAACTCTCTGTGGACCTACCCTACAGGATTAGGCGGAACTAAGGTTTGCTTCATCCTCCAAAATGTATTGACATTTTTTATGAGGACAATGAGAGAGACCCTGCATCTACTATGTAGCCATAGAAGGGTCTAATCCTGATGGTTCTATAGATATTGGGTGGAGTGAACCTGTGCAGGATTCTTCTCTCCACAACACATGCATTGATAGCAAAGATCAGGAAAATGGTGAAGACAAGAAATTAAGTCACAGGTCCTTCTGTCCTGGTTAGTGATGGACGAACATCTGCCAGAACGGTTCGCGAACCGCGTTGTTTGTGGCGGGCCCCATTGACTTTAATGGCATTTGGAGGTCAGTGGATAAAAAATTTTACTGTAGACCACTGGAGTACAGGCCCCAAATATTTGTCATTCACCTGACAGAAAAGGCATTTTATGCCGCTGTATATACATAAGACAAGGACCATTCTATCTTTATTCTGTGAGGTGGTGGATATGTATGGGCTGGCATGAGGAAATTCAATTACACGTGGTAGTCACAGGTGTTGAATTCCTCCGAGATCAATGCCTTATTCATAAAAATGTGAGGTAGTCCACACTGTCAGGAGCTAGACGAGTGTGCTTATCGGTCACGATCCCCCCTGCTGCGCTGAACGTCCTTTCGGACAGGACACTCGACCAGGGGCAAGCCAAGAGTTTCATGGCAAACCCAGTTGTCCAGGGGTTCCTCGTTTCTCAGAGCATCCACATCGGCCGTTAACTCGATGTTATCAGACATCTGTTGGTCTAGGCGCTCCCTGAGGCTTGATCCGGAGGGCGGCTGTCGATGGGTTGGTTGCAAGAATAATCCGAAGTGACCAGTACATCTTCAAACCGCCCTCTTCTTGCAGGCGCGGTAGGATTGGTACCCGCACCTGTTTTGCTGTGGGTGGAAATGATGCATTCTGCCAGCACTCTGTGATACTGGTAACGTCTGCCATTTTGTGTTTGTACCGGGGGTCTAAGTACGTTGCCACCCAGTACTGGTCCTTGCCCTTTATGTTTTTTATACAGGGGTCCCTCTTCAAACACTAGAGCATGAAGGCCCCCATTTGCACTAAATTGGAAGCTGTGGAGTGCCCAGGAGAATGTCGACCTCAGTATCCTCCCCCCAGCCATGGAAAACACCAGGGATCCCCAAAAAGTTTAAAGTCCCCCTTAAAGCCTGCTCTTCTTGCTCCTCCTCCTCCTCCCCCAGCCACCATCCTCCTCTGACTCCTCTTCAGACTCCTGCTGACTTGTCTCAGATGGAGTAGCCCACCCTGGGAATTCATTCAGCATTGCGACTTCCTCATCTTCCTGCTCCTCAAAGGCTTGATCAATGACATGACACAATGCACGCTCCAGAAAGAAGGCGTAAGGTACGATGTCACTAATGGCATCCTGGCTGTGAAACTGACCAGTTTTGTGATCTCATCAAATGACCGCAGAAGTCTGCATGTGTCGTTCATGAGCAGCGACTGGCGCAGAGAAAAGAAACCAAGCTCCCTAGAACCTGTCCTGCTGCAGAATTCGTACAGGTAGTAATTAACGTCACATTGCTGCTGGAGCAGCCTATCAAGCATATACAAGGTGGAGTTCCAGCGCGTCGCGCTATTGCAAATCAGACATCTGACTGGCAAGTACTTTCGTCGCTGAACGTCAGCAAGGCAAGCCATGGCCATTTAGGATCTTCTAAAATGGCCAGAGATTTTCCTGGTCTGCCACAAGACATCCTGGACCCCAGGGTATTTCGAAATGAATCGCTGCACTCGCTCAGCAGATTAGCACCGTTACCAACTATCAAACTGAGTGAGGTTAGCCACTGATTGGCCTGTGACCGCCAAGCTGAAAGCAGTGCAGGAACAGTATAGATCTTGGCTTCCAGGCACAACAGCCGCAGCACAGTATGGAAACGTCTCACCTGGGACGTCGAATACGTTCTGGAGAGCTTGGGCGGCGCAGCGGAAGAGGCGGTAGCAGTGGAAAGGAGGAGTCAGCCGAGGAGGAGATGGAGGATGGAGTAGGAGGAGGAGAAGAAGAGGTAGGCCCGCATGCAATCCTTGGCGGTAAGACCAAATCCACACGGGAGCCACGGATTACATGCTTGATGGCCATCAGAAGGTTCACCCAATGGGCAGTAAAAGTCATGTACCTTCCCGTGTTTGCTAGACCACGTGTCTGTGGTCAGATGTATCTTGGCACCGACACTGTGTGCCAGAGATATATTCACTTGATGCCGAACATGGCCATATAGCTCTGGGATGCTCTTCTGGGAGAAATATTTCCTTCCGGGGACCTTCCATTGCAGTGTGCCAATGGCCACAAATTTTCTAAAGGCCTCTGAGTCCACCAGTTTATATGGCAGTAGTTGGTGGGCTAGCAGTTCCGACAAGCCAGCGGTCAGCCGTTGGGCAAGAGGGTTATCCGGCGTCATCAACTTTTTACGTTTGAACATTTGAGCCACCAAAGCCTTCTGCCAGATGAACGCGACGACGGCATGCTGAAAGCTGGAGTGGAGGACAAATGGGAGGAGAGAGGAGAAGGAGAAGAGGCAGGACATGGAGCGCCAGGAGTGTAGCTTTGTGGGTTCTGACAGCGTTGCTCCCACTGGGCTCGGTGATGGGAGGCCAGGTGCCTTCTTAAGGCGATTGTCCCTAGGTGAGTGCTGGGCTTACCGCGACTTATGCGTTGACAGGACAGCACAGGCTGCCGATGGCAACATTATTGTCAGCAGCTGACACATTGAAAAAAAGCCCACACTGCGGAGCCATGTGCCGGCATCCTGGGAGCGTGAGAAGTGACCGTGCATGGTGGATGGCTCGCTCCAGATACAAAGTACATTTGCAGTCTTCTTTTTGCAACCTGTGGCCTACAAACTCTGCCTGCTTCTCCTCCTTCTCCTCCCTCTCTGCTGATCCATCTCTCCCTCTGAACTTCCCTCCTCTTCCTCCACGTGATGTCCATCGACATGTTATCATCGTCAACGTCACCATCACTGACATTTGAGATCTCAGAGTAGGCAGCAACAGTGAGGACCTCCCTCCTCGGATTGATCTGGGTACTGTTGTTGCCGTTGCTACCTCCTCTTCCTCATCCGATGCCAAGAATGGCTGAGCATCGGTAAGGTCTGGGAATGGATGGGAAAATAATTCCTCTGACTCGAGTGGAGGGGCTATGGTGGTGGTGGTGATGTATTTGGGGGTACACACAGCAGAGAGTGAGGAGGGTGCAGATACAGAGGATGAGGAGGTTGCAGAAGGGTGAGTGAGCCACTCAACCAAGTCTGGTGCGCCCTTTGAAGTAATCGCACGCGCCTTCTCCAAATTCCCACTTAGGCTCCGGCCTGGTGCACCTGCCCGACCCATACCATCCCTACAAAACGGTCTGCCTCTTCCTCTGCCTGTCATTTTCAAAATGACCCTGTGCCAAAGTCACTAGATATGAGCAGTATTTGTGGAAGCAGGTATATAGCAGGCCTCAATCAATATTTAGTGAAAACCGGTATATCAAACCCCTTATTCTGTATTTTGTGGAAGCAGGTATATCGAAGGCCTCAATCAATATTTGGTAGAAACAGGTATATCAAACCCCTTAATCAGTATTTTGTGGAAGCGGGTATATCGCAGCCCTCAATCAGTATTTTGTGGAAGCAGATATATCAAACCCCTTAATCAGAATATTGTGGAAGCAGCTATATCGCAGCCCTCAATCAGCATTTTGTGGAAGCAGATATATCAAACCCCTTAATCAGTATTTTGTGGAAGCAGGTATATTGCAGCCCTCAATCAGTATTTTGTGGAAGCAGGTATATCAAACCCCTTAATCAGTATTTTGCGGAAGCAGGTATATCCCAGCCCTCAATCAATATTTGGTGGAAGCACGCTTATCAAACCCCTTAATCAGTATTTTGTGAAAGCAGGTATATCAAACCCCTTAATCAGTATTTTGTGGGAGCAGGTATATCAAACCCCTTATTCAGTATTTTGTGGAAGCAGGTATATTGCAGCCCTCAATCAGTATTTTGTGGAAGCAGGTATATCGTAGCCCTCAATCAGTATTTTGTGAAAGCAGGTATATCAAACCCCTTAATCAGTATTTTGTGGAAACAGTTATATCGCAACCCTCAATCAGTATTTTGTGGAAGCAGGTCTATTGCAGGCCTTAATCAATATTTGGTGAAAACAGGTATGTCAAACCCCTTAATCAGTATTTTGTGGAAGCAGGTATATCACAGCCCTCAATCAATATTTGGTGGCAACAGGTATATCGAACCCCTTAATCAGTATTTTGTGGAAGCAGGTATATCGCACCCCTCAATAAATATTTGGTGGAAGCAGGTATATTGAACCCCTTAATCAGTATTTTGTGGAAGCAGGTATATCACACCCCTCAATTATTTATTTTGCCACAACAGTTATATTACACCACCCTGTTTATTTGGGCCAATAGGTATCTCGCAGTCCTCAATCAATATTTTGTGGAAGCAGGTATCTCAAACCCCTTAATCAGTTTTTTGTGGAAGCAGGCATATCGCAGGCCTTAATCAATATTTGGTGGAAATAGGTATATCAAACCCCATAATCAGTATTTTTGTGGAAACAGGTAAATCGCACCCCTCAATCAACATTTGGTGGAAACAGGTATATTGAACCCCTTAATAAGTATTTTGTGAAAGCCGGTATATCACACCCCTCAATAAATATTTGGTGGAAGCAGGTATATTGAACCCCTTAATCAGTATTTTGTGGAAGCATGTATATCACACCCCTCAATTATTTATTTTGCCACAACAGTTATATTACACCACCCTGTTTATTTGGGCCAATAGGTATCTCGCAGTCCTCAATCAATATTTTGTGGAAGCAGGTATCTCAAACCCCTTAATCATTTTTTTGTGGAAGCAGGCATATCGCAGGCCTTAATCAATATTTGGTGGAAATAGGTATATCAAACCCCATAATCAGTATTTTTGTGGAAACAGGTAAATCGCACCCCTCAATCAACATTTGGTGGAAACAGGTATATTGAACCCCTTAATAAGTATTTTGTGGAAGCCGGTATATCACACTCCTCAATAATTTTTTTTGCTGCAACAGTTATATTACACCACCCTGTTTTTTTTGGGGCAATAGGTATATCGCATCCCTCAATCAGTATTTTGTGGAAGAAGGTATATCACACCTCTCAATCAGTTTTTTTGGGGGGCAACAGGCATATCACACCCGTTGCAAATAGTTTTTCCAATAGCGGTTAGCCCTCTATATAGCTGCGGTATCGCAGCAGAAACGCACATAACTGCTGCACAATACAAATGCACTATATACTTTATATGTTAGAAAGTATATTATAGGTATATCACACCCCTCAATCAGTTTTTTGGGGGCAACAGGTATATCACACCCGTTGCAATTAGTGGTTCCAATAGCGTTTGTCCCTCTCTATAGCTGCGATATCACAGCAGAACCACACACAACTGCTGCACAATATAAATGCACTATAATATACTTTCTATGTTAGAAAGTATATTATAAGTATATCCCACCCCTCAGTATATCAAACCTATCGATAGCACACCTACTGTATACTAGTCCTTAAAAATACTTTTGTGGCCCTATTAGCTAGCATTTGGTGTCCCTAACAGCCTGTACGTGCTCCACAAAGCAACCTCTCCCTACACTGGCAAAACACAGAATGTAAAATGGCTGCCAGATCGGGTTCTTTGATAGGATGGGGGTGTGTCCATGTGCTTAAAACATCTCAATTGGCTGTCCTGTCCCACCTGATGGATGTGTCATGGGTCAAAGTTTGGCGCAATGCAAAAGAATATGGCGGCGGACATCGCCAAATGTTCGCATGTTCAGCGAATCACGAACGTGCAAAGTTTTCTGCAAAACGACCTCCGGGTGAACCGCAAGGCCATCTCTAGTCAAGGCCAATCTTTGTTGCGGGGATCCATTCTCTTTTATGTACACCATTGGCTCTCCATTTATATTCTATTCTCTCTGGATGGTGGATTGTCTTTAAGGTTTTCATTGCTGGTATCTCCAGTAGGCTTGGTGGTTGTTCAGTTGGTATAGGATGGAACCACTCGCATTTGGTGTGGATCCGTCATGGATCTGCACAGACGGATCCATTCAGTTTGTATTATCTTTAACATAGCCAAGACAGATCTGTCTTGAACACCATTAAAAGTAAATGGAGGACGGACCCGTTTTCTATTGTGCCAGATTGTGTCAGTGAAAACGGATCCGTCCCCATTGACTTACATTGTGTTTCACAACTGAGCCAAACTGATGCATTCTGAGCATTTCCATTCAGAATGCATTAGGGCAAAACTGATCCATTTTGAACCACTTGTGAGAGCCCTGAATGGATCTCACAAACGGAAAGCCAGAACACCAGTGTGAAAGTAGCCTAAGATAAATAGGGGGTGGTTGTCTATTTCTTATCTCTCATTGTAAGAAAATAAAACAAGCCCCGATTGAAACTTGGGATTTTGGTATATCTTGCTATAGCTGAACTTAGAAAGGGATCCTAAACAGAGGAGACTAATAACATCTTTAAAGAGCATCTTTCAGCACAATCGACCCTATTAAACCAGGCATATTGCCGTGTAGAGTTGGTCATGCTGAGTAAAACCATGTTTATTTTCTCTATAGGGTTAATAAGTGCAACAATATTAATATGTATATTTATGTAAATTAGCTATTTGGAGCACCAGTGGGATAGACATAGTGCTAGGAGCACCACTAGACCAATGCCTCTGTGGTCTCTGTGCTCCACCCTGTGCTGTCTGTGTTCCCCCCTCCCCTATGACTGACAGGGATAGACATCTTGTTTAGCCCTTTGTTCTCACACCAGTGCCAAGAATCCCTGACTTGGAATCTGCGCAGTGGATCTTCTGCTGTTTCCCCAGATCAGGAAGCAGCATTTGATTCAGTGCACAGACGCGGTCACTGAGCCTCGGCACTGCTGTGAGAACATACGGCAAGCCAAGATGTCTAGCCCTATCAATCAAAGAGAAGGGGGAGCACACAAAGCATAGTGGTGCTCTTAGTGCTATGGCCAACCACCTGGAGCTCCAAATAGCTAATTTACATAAATACAAAAATAAATATATCTAATCTATTATTAACCCTATAGAGAAAAGAAATATACAATTTTACTCAGGATGATCAAACCTACCAGGCAATATCTCTGTTTTAATAGGGTTGATCATGCTGACAGAGACTCTTTAATTATACTCCACTCCCATAAAGGGGCATGGATGGAAAAACTGCAGTATATTACTGTAAAAGCTTTTACTAAATTTCATCCACATGCTGTGGGAAAATCCTCAGCAAGTCAATTTATGTTGCAGATAGACACAGCAGATTTCACCCTTTGCAATGCATAGGACGAAAACCTCTGCATACCCATACCAAAATCTGTAACTAACCTGCTTGTAACACATGCAGATGATGCTTCAAATCAGCTGACTTTTTGTTCTCTCGATTTACATCCGTATCCAAATTCGCCTTAAAATTAAAAAGTAGAGATATGAACTGTACTCAAATCACTTAACCACCTCCCAACCGCCTAACGAAGGGATGCTTCCTGCGGGCAGCCGGGTTATTCCTCCATCACGCATCTATGCGTCATCTCGCGAGACGACGCGCATATCCGGCCCGCACATGCGCAGTGCGGGTCGGCAAAAGGCGCAGAAGGAGTTGGTCACCAGCCTGCCAGTCAATGATCAGCACTGGCAGGTTGGTGACTTTTAAAATAACGAACCACCAATATAAATATTTATATTTATAAATATAATGTGTTAAATGGCTTCTGTGCTCTCTGCTGGGTCCTTTTCGTCGGTTGGTCCCAGCAGAGAGCACAGATCACATTGAGTACACCAAGCACAACATATTTAGCCCCAGATCACCCCCCCCATCACCCCAATTAACCCCTCGATCACCCCTGTCAATCACTAGTGAAAGGGAAAAAAGTGATCAGTGTAAACTGTCACTTTTTTTTCCCCACCAGTATTGACTGTTAGGTTTAGGTTAGTTTAGGCCCCTTTGGTAGGTAGTTAGCTTCAGTTAGCACCCAGCCCACCGCACCGCAGTCCCTGATTCGCTGATTATCAGAATCACAGTCAGATCTATAATAGTATTAGTGTCACCTTAGCTCGCCCTACACCCAAAACGCAGTGTTTGCCCGATCAGGCCTGATCAGTCGCCCACACTTGCGTTCACCCACGCCCGCCCTGCCGCAGTGACAAAATATTTATTAAATTTTTTTATCACTGCACAATCACTACACAAGTGCTGCGCCGATAAAAAAAAAATCTGTTTTGATATTTTTTATCAATCGCAGCGGCTTCTTGCACTTCGCTTTTTTTTTTTTTTTTACCTTCTAGGTGGACCAACCGATGAACCAGCTGCAGCACTGATGTGCATTCTGACAGAAGCATTGCGCTGCTGTCAGATTACACAAAAGTCCTCTGCAGTAAAAAAGATACGTCTGCCGAGGCTTATGAGCTGAGGGGCGGTGTTCATATGCTTTGGCAAACACTTTGTATATAAAAAAAAAAAAAACTCTGGCAATGATTTATTCATCCACATCGATTGATGTGAATGGAGAAATCGGGTTTGCCAGGGCATACGAGCTGAGTGGGTTTAGATGTTGGGCGGAGCTCCTATGTCCTGGCAGATGCCTTTTCCCTCCTTTTTTTTTTTTGCACATTTTTTGGCAAAGATTTTATAGCAGAAACTCCTAATGCTGGCCATACATGTAATGATTGTGGAGACCCTCAAATGCCAGGGCAGTACAAACACCCCACAAATGACCCCATTTTGGAAAGAAGACACACCAAGGTATTCGCTGAGGGGCATATTGAGTCCATGAAAGATTGAACTTTTTGTCCCAAGTTAGCGGAAAGGGAGACTTTGTGAGAAAATACAAAAAAAATCTTCTATGAACTCGCCATGCCCCTCACGGAATACCTTGGGGTGCCTTCTTTCCAAAATGGGGTCACATGTGGGGTATTTATACTGCCCTGGCATTTTAGGGGCCCTAGAGCGTGAGAAGAAGTCTGGAATCCAAATGTCTAAAAATGCCCTCCTAAAAGGTACTCATTGAAATTTGGGCCCCTTTGCGCACCTAGGCTGCAAAAAAGTGTCACACATGTGGTATCACCGTACTCAGGAGAAGTAGGGCAATGTGTTTTGGGGTGTCTTTTTACATATACCCATGATGGGTGAGAGAAATATATCTGTAAAATGACAACTGAGTACGGCGATACCACATGAGTGACACTTTTTTGCAGCCTAGGTGCGCAAAGGGGCCCAAATTTCAATGAGTACTTTTAGGATTTCACAGGGTATTTTTACGTATTTGGATTCCAAACTACTTCTCACGCTTTAGGGCCCCTAAAATGCCAGGGCAGTATAATACCCCACAAGTGACCCCATTTTGGAAAGAAGACACCCCAAGGTATTCCGTGAGGGGTATGGTGAGTTCATGGAAGATTTTTAGTTAGTGGAATATGAGACTTTGTAAGAAGAAAAAAAAAAACAATTTCCGCTAACTTGTGACAAAAAAATAAATAAAAAAATAAATAAAAACTTCCATGAACTCACTATGCCCATCAGCGAATACCTTAAGGTGTCTACTTTCCGAAATGTGGTCATTTGTGGGGTGTTTCTACTGTCTGGGCATTGTAGAACCTCAGGAAACACGACAGGTGCTCAGAAAGTCAAAGTGCGTAAATTAATTTTTTTGCACCATAGTTTGTAAACGCTATAACTTTTACCCAAACTAATAAATATACACTTATTGCATTTTTTTTTTATCAAAGACATGTAGAACAATAAATTCAGAGAAAAATTGATATAGAAATTGAGTTTTATTTGAAAAATTTTACAACAGAAAGTGAAAAATGACATTTTTTTGCAAAAATTTCAGTCAATTTTGAGTAATATCAAAAAAAGTTAAAATGTCAGCAGCAATGAAATACAACCAAATGAAAGCTCTATTAGTGAGAAGAAAAGGAGGTAAAATTAATTTGGGTGGTAAGTTGTATGACCAAGCAATAAACCGTGAAAGTAGTGTAGTGCAGAATTGTAAAAGGTTGTCTGGTCATTAAGGGGGTTTAAGCTAGGGGGGCTGAGGTGGTTAAACACTGTATTGAAAAGGGGTTTGGGCCATGCACAGAGCAAAGCATCTCATTTGGGAAAAGTGACCTGTGTAAGTTCACAGCCCACCAATGTAATTATTTTCTGACATACAGTAGCATGTGATATGATTAAAGGGGTTTCCAGGTTCAGCACTGAACCCAGACATATCCCTATCTTCACCCCTCTGGCCCCCCTACTCCGATGCTCTCTTTTGCTCTGCGCTCCAGTCCCCATGGACAGCCTGGTACCTCACCAGATCTCCAAGAAATGCCTTGAAATGCTATTAAATCCAATGAAATTCAGTCTATGAGCAGACATGAAGTACAGAGAGGACGGACAGGGCAGGCTGTGGTAATGTGTTGCTGTGGTAATGGAGACTGTACTGTATACAAGTGCTGCTGCTCATTAGCTACACCCCCACCTCCTCTCATGTCTTCTCATCATCTCTATTACTACAGAGATTCACCTGTATTCAGGATCATGATTCCTGATAAGCAGAGCAGAGTGGTAAAGTAACTTGTCCTCCTGTGTGATTAGGACAGGCTTTGTGTGTACTGATAGGACGGCAGCCATTTCATTTCTCCTAATGATTGCTCCCTAGACAAAACAAGCCATTCTAAGTAATGAAAGGTATTTGTGAATATATTTATTATAAAATAATATTTCAGTATTTTCTTTTTTTTATATCCTGGAGAACCCCTTTAATCTGCATGCAAGACTATTCTTGCCATCAAAATTGTGGACCAAGATAGAACCCGACTCATTGTAAGTCAATGTGACCTTCCAGGTGTCATAGGTTGTAATAAACAAAAAACATGATGCGGATGTGAACAGAGTATTAGATTGTCTTGGTTATCATCAACTTTTATTCCACTCAAGACCTCCACATACAGAAGAGAAATATTTGCCAAACGGACCTGTGTATAGGGTGCTCCCAACTTTGCCCTGGTGATATAGAGGGAAGGAACAGGGCTACTTGAGAAACCTTGGTGTGTTGCTAGGGCTCAGACATGTCCTCCACAGTAGGATATGTTGGCTAATCTCTCAATTTTAACATCAGCATGAGGGTTGTAGGAAGGCGCAAGGGGCTTTCATTGATGGAAGGTATGTGTCACTGAGATTGCTGGCCTTGGTGAGGTAAGAGCCGGTAGTTTTAAGTGTCAGCGGCAGCTAGTGCTGGTTGACACTGTTTGTTGTTAAAGCCGATCCGGGCCGGCTCTTACTGGGAGTAGCCAAAGTGCTGGGTGGGTGGCTTCTCCCCACGCTCCAGGCCGGGTCTTTATTGGCCTATATAAAACCCAGCCAGCTGTCTCAGCTGAGTGTGGATTATCCTCCATCTGACAGTGGAGCGCTGTCAGTCTCTGTGTGTTTTGGAACTGAGATCTTGTGCCGTGCTAAAGGGCTGAGAGACGCCAGCTAGGAAACAGGCCCTAAAGCCTGCTGTGGACGGCGGGTGGAAAAACTGCTGACCAAGTGAAAGCTTTGTTCTCTGGACTTTTTATGGTGTGAACAAACACAAAGACTGCAAACCATTACTTTTTGTTTTTTCTTATGTGTGAATAAAACACTAAACTGTTTAAGTTAAAGTCTTTGTGGTTGTCTCTGTACTGCGTCCACTAGCCTGTCCACCAGAGCAAATCCCCACAGGGTTTAGTAAGACCGCAGAGTGCACCTGTCTTTGAAAATATTATTATATTGTTATATTGTTTATCACATCCACATAATCGCTATCTTGTGTAAGATGTTTATTGTGGTACTTGTGGTCCATTGCAGGCATCCTCCACTGTATGCATTTTTGCTGGGGATCGCCATTAGCAACGGGCCACAAGTGCAGGATTTTCTCCCCTGTATAAACATGCATAACTGCATATGGGTTTGAGCACTTCCTGCCTGTTTAACACCACATCTTTTTTCTGTTTATTTGTATATAAGGAACAGGGCTGCATTTAGAGGTTACGCTGCCCTAGGCACTAAGCTTGGGAAAGCCCCATTTAAGGGGAACCTGTCACCATGAAAATTCAATGTAAGCTACAGGCAGCATGTTAAAGAGCAGGAAGAGCTGAGCAGATTCATATATAGTTTTGTGGGAAAAGATTCAGTATAATTCATATTTTAATCATTTATATTCCTGCTCATTTTAGGCTTTGAAGTCCAGGAGGCGGTCCTATCAGTGATTGACAGTTATCTTTGTTTACAATCATAGAGGGAAGGCTGTCAATCACTGATAGGACCGCCTTGTTGATTTCACAACCCAGAATTAATCAGAATTTTAATCTATAAATTACAAGTTTTACTGCTCGGCTCAGTATGCTCGCCTCCTCCTGCTCTATAACATGCTGCATGTAGATGAAACACCGTGATTAATGTGAGAGGTTCCCTTTAAAGGGTTTCTGTTATGAGAAAAATCGTTATGTAGCTGACTGTACATAACAGTGTGCTTTATAACTCTCTGCCTGCCGCCGTTCTCTTAAAATAAAGACTTTTAAAATATGCTATTGAGCCTCTAGGTGCTATTAGGGCATTGCTTCAGCACCTAGAGGCTCGTTCTACTCATCCTTTGGCACGCCCAGGTCCAGTTGATTGACTGGCGAGTTTTCCTCTTCGTCCAGTAAATCCCATTCCTGCACCGTCCCGTTGTAAATATGGCCTTGGGAAAGAAAGATCAGGCTTGATAAATTTTAGTGATCAATTCTTTTTTTTACTCAGAGGGGGATAAGCCACCCAAGAGTGTCTGGCTGTGCATTACTCCCCTCTTTCCATTGACAACACATGCACATTCTGCCACATGTGTGTGGGGCAATCAGTAGGAATAGCTGTCAGTCGATTATTTCACTTCTCTTATCGTGTTTATTCATGGTCTATTCAACATATTTCTAGATGTGTATACTGATACATTGATTGAGTTTGGATTACAAGAAGTGGACATATATAAATGTGTGTACCTCTAAGCTTGAAATCTATACCAGCTAGTTACATTATAAGTGATTGTCCTTCTTTGACAGTAACTAGCCCACTCGCTTTACAGACATGCCCTGGAATGTTCTCTAGCTGTGGTCTATCAAGATGCTTATTTTCCAAAGCTCTTAGTATTGTTTAACTGGTTGAAGACCTCCTGTCTAGTTGACTAGTTTATTGTTCGGGACGTTGCTTTATTTCAGCCTGCGTCCCTTGTCTTCATCACTTTTGGTAGCAGTTCACGGCGCCTTTTGCTACTGCAGGGACATGACTGTGAAGTCAGCAGTCAGCAAATATTGATCCTGTGGAGCCAATCACTGTGATTTATGGAGCCAGAAGGTAAACATTGACCTTAGCAGAGCCAAACTCAATATTTACCTTTAAGGACAATCCATCCAAGTATTCTCTTTACAAAAGTCAATACCTGTTCTCTTACCTACTCTGCATTTCTAGTTAAACAGGTTCCTCTCTAGAGACAGTTTTCCCTATCAGCTTCATCTCTCACACATCTCCTAGACCTTAAGTAGTATAGTATACTATAATTGTGTATAAGGGGACGTTTTATTCCCTCGAGGGGTATTTCCACCGACATACAATGACACCAGCACCCTAGGTCATCTGGATAGTGCTAGGATCATAGGCCAATGCTCTTGGTTTATATGTTGTTCTTAGAATGTCTATACAGTATGTATATATATATATATATATATATATATATAAATATATACATATAGTTCATCAGTATGCCCCTTCTGGCCCTTTTCAACTGTAGAGCAGTAGCAGAAGTGAGAGTGGGGCTTAGCGAGCTGATGGAGGTGGAGCTTAGTGGGGCAAATCTTAGCGGTGCGACAAGGCGGAGCTTAGAAATGCAATAGGCAAATAATTTAGAGAGCATCTCCTATTGGGGTATCTTCCAAAACATCTTCTACATCACTTGTGACTTGATCCATTACATGTACAGTTTGCGATATTTTTCATAATAAATTATTTGAAGTGTGTTCCGAATATATATGATAAGGCTTTCATGTTACATTTTTATGTGCAGAATATTGTTATTCTTTTTCTTCATTGACATCAATTTAGCTGCCTGTTGTCGCCACTAGGGGCATGCTCTCTATGCGAGGAGCCATATACTTTTATATGTATAGTCATTGACCCTTTAGTAGCAGAATGTTAAAGTGCAGAAGTATATTTCTAAGCACGTCGAGGCGGAAAGATTGTCCTGTCATAAAAGAAGGGTATATTAGGCAGATACGCCAAATTGAAGAAAAGCATTTTGAGCGTATAAGTAATGTAGAAAGAGAAGCAAAATAAATATGTGCATGAATAAGTGCAGAACCTATGAAGAGTCACTTAACATGAAGACAATGTGCTGCAGATGAAAACGGAATAGACTGAGGCGGTAGAGAAGGGTTAAGTCAGCCCGCTATGAGCACTTTCTCCTTTTACCTCTCTTTATTTACCTTGTCAATATTAAAGTGAAGGTTTCTCTCTGAATCTTTACAGCATTTCAATGTACACAATTGTCTGTCCTATCCTCACCAAGCAATGAGAGGCCTGTCAATACCGCTGTCAATACAAGCACCTGAGTATTGACCAGCCGAGACTTAAGGGTCAGCAAACTGCTGGCAGCTCGAACCCAAAGATGACGGCATTGACATCCTTCAAAGAGTGCTGGAGCAGCAATGATCCCTATGGACTATACAAGACAGCTCAATTTAAATGGGCAGCCTGTCGATATTCTTTGGTCTGAAGGTTGGAAAGAACTTGTGCATCTCGCTGACAACAACGTGCTGACAATAATTGCTCTGTGAAGAAAAAAACGATTACATAGTATTAAGCACAGTGTTCAAATTGAGATCAAATGGCTTCCCACTGATATTTCAATGATCTGCTAGTGACTGCCTTGGAAGCTAAGACGTGAGTAGGAGAGGAGGCAGAAGACTGTGAAAATCTTTAGAACTGAGGTCTAGGTGTCTGACAATCCCAAAAGCTTAAAAGGGTTTTCTGACATTTTAATAGGATCACCTCTTCTCAGGATAGTTCATCAGTATCTCATTGGTGGGGCTCCGACACCCGGGACCCCCACCAATCAGCTGTTTGAGAGGGCACCGCTGCCTTCTCACAGCTCGCCAAGCACAGCGCTGTACATTGTATAGCGGCTGTGCTTGTTATCGCAGCTCAGCCCTATTCACTTGACTGGGGCTGAGCAGATCCTAGGCCATGTGAATGATGAACGTGACGTAATTGGCCGAGGAAAAGCAGTGAGAAGGCCACGACACTCACAGGAGAGCCCCTGCCTTTTCGAAAAACTGATCGGCAGGGCTCCTGCCAGGTGTCTGACTCCCACCTATCAGATAATCATGACCTAACCTGAGGATAGGTCATCAGTAAAAAAAAACTTGGAAAACCCCTTTAAAGTTAATTCAAAGGGGGGAATGGTTAATGAAGCAACATTTTAAAAGTCAGTTTTGATTTGACTGTTGGTCAAAGTTGGTGAAAGGTGCTCCACATTTATCAAACATTGCAAGATATTTAGAAATGCTTCCCACCTATTGGAGTGATTTAACTGATTAGCGACTAGCAATTTTTAAAAAAAGTCACAATAATGAATCTGGTGTGAAACTATTTAACATACTAAACCATTCACACTTGTCAAGGGTGGTATAATACAGCAAAAAGTTGCATATTTTGGCACAAACCTGTGCACAAACTTAATATAATCCTATCATAATGTTCTCGTCTGATTATCCATGTAGAAACTGTGTAACAGCGGCTGCTGTGCGTCGCTGTTTCCCTGCTTACCGCCGCGGTCCCAAGCGCCGTGTTCAGAGGTGATCTGCTGCCAGTGCTTCCCATTCACCACTGCAGTCCTGGGCTTTGTCTGTGTAGGTACTGTTGTTCTGGGATCTGCTCCACAGTTTCCTCTCAGACCTGGCCACAGCATGCTTGCTGCCTGTTTCCTGCAGCACTTTCTAAAGGGCCTGCGTTAGTCACTTCCTGTGCTTTATTGGTTAGGTCATGTGACCTTGCTTACCAATCCTAGCCCTCCTGCACATACAGTATATAAGTGGCTCAGCCTCCTACCCAGAAGCCTCAGTGTCAAGGTCCTTGTGTCCTGCTAAGGTTCCTGATATCCGCTTGTGTTCCTGTGCTCCTGATTTGTACTTGTATTCCTGGACTTTGCTACCTATTTGATCCCTGCCTGCTTGCCTTGACTCTCCTGTTGCCGACCGGGATTGCCTGACCTGTACTTATGCCGCCTGCCCTGACCTATTGCCTGTCTGACTTCGCCTCTGCCTCATCCTTCGGTCCTGCACTGTTGCCTGGACCAGCTGCCTCGTGTGCCTATCCTCCTCATGAGGTAGCAACCTGGTGTTCCCCTCTGGAAAGTCTATCCCCACCATCAGGGGTACTGTGAAGATCAAGGTGTTCACTTAGAGAACACCCTTAGAGGAGGTAGGACACGTGGCACAGTGGGTTCACACCCACTGGTTTGTGACAAACTGTTTCAGGTTTATTAGCTTTCATCAGTGTAAGATATTGAACACATGATTCTATGGAGGTACTGTAGGTCTTAGATATTTCTACTGCTAGATGTTAGGATGAGGTATTCAGAGAACATGCATTCTGGTCAACTACATTCTAGACTAGTCACACAGGAAAAATGTGATTTACTAGATGTTGAAGACATTTTTAAGCAGACTGTATACTGTAGATAGCTGTCAGCCAAATTCAAGCTTGGCTCAGGTGCCTTTGGTGACAGCTTATCTCCCCTGAGAACAAGGGCATGTTGAAATTCAACTGTCCAATCTTTCTTCTCCGGGGAAAGGTTGGGACAATACTACACACATTAGGCGGCTGGACCATGCTGCCAAAAGTGGAGAGTTCTGTTTAAACTTATCTAGTGTGTATGGCAGTTTGATGGTCTAGCACTGGGATACTCAAATAATAGACTGCGAGCTGTAATTGCGAGCTGTCTGAAGCCCTGGATGTCCCACTTCTAAACTTTATCTGCATCCTCAGAATCAAGATGCAGTTGAGCATGATGGTGAAGTAGGGAGCCGTCAGCTGTCTGTGGTGTTACTTAGGACTGTCTGAATTTCGGAGGCCAGCCCTTTGAAGGCAACCATAAGGCCTCATGCACACGACTGTTGTTTGGGTCCGCATCTGAGCCACAATTTTGGCGGCTCGGATGCGGACCCATTCACTTCAATGGGGCCGCAAAAGATGCAGACAGCAGTCCGTGTGCTGTCCGTATCCGTGGCTCAGTTCCGCGGCCCCGCTAAAAAAATATAACATGTCCTATTCTCGTCTGCGCTTTGCGGACAAGAATAGGCATTTATATTGCCGGTGCCGATTCCGCAAATTGCGGAAGGCAACACGGGCGGCTTGCATTTTTTGCGGCTCCGCGGATTGCGGACCACAAAAAACTGAAAGGTTGTGTGCATGAGGCCTAATGCTGATGTGGCCCTCAGTGTAAATAAGTTTGATATCCTAGATAATAAATTCACCCTGTCGGATCCGTCCTGCTGCTATTTTGCCGTGCCGCCGGACCGCAGCTCCATCACCATTGACTATAATGGCGACGGGGGCGGAACTCCGGCGCAGCACAGCAGTGCACGGAGAGAGGCCGCCGGACTAATAAGTCGGACATGCAGTAATTTTAGTCCGGCGGCCTTTCGGCGTGCACTGCCGTGCTGCGCCGGTGCTCAGCTCCCTTCCTCATTATAGTCAATGGGGATGGAGCAGCAGTCCGGCGGCATGGCGGAATAGTGGCAGGACGGATCCGTCAGGGTGAACAGCCTGTCGGATGAGTCCTGCCGCTAGTGTAAAAGTAGCCTAAATCTGTCAAAGTTCACAGCATTTCCATCCTGCGTAAAACTACTCTAAGGATTCAAGAAATGTAAAGCAACTAAACTTTCTAATACACACATATTTTCCCTGATTTGAAACTGTCCTAGCTCCCTCCACCTCTCTGGAGATTATGGGATTCCTAGCTTCTGAAAAGGAAAAGGGAAGTAAGTGCTCATGCACCGACATGTTCTATTTTTTTGTGTAATGGCCATGTGGACAAGCGGACATGGAATGCACACGGAGTAATTTCCGTTTTTTTGCGGCACCATTGAAGTTAATGGTTCCACATACGGGCCACCAAAAAAAAGATTGGAACCGACACGGACAAAAAATAAGTTCATGAGACCTAAAGAGGAGGAAACTAGTGTTGATCGAGCACCAAAGTGCTCGTGTTCTCAAGTAGAACACTTTGCCATGCTCGGGCGCTCTACCTAGCACCTAAGTACAATGGAAGAACCTCAGGCACCCCCTGCTCTGAAGAGGGGAGGGTGTCGGGACTCTAGTTCAGCTTAGGAGTCCCTGCTCTGACTCCATATATAGCTATATCCATATATAGAGTCAGTGCTTAGAGACAACCCAGTGTATTTAAATCTAATTTCTGAAAAGTTTCTGCCAGGATTTGACCTCTGAATGTTGTACATTAGAAGCAAGGACCTTATCCACTCAGCTATAAAGCTGCACGCTAATCTGTGTCAGAAAAACCTCATAGTAGTTTCTGATGTACTGAGTATTCCTATTTAACAGAAGACTTATTTTATATTTCTGTGTAGGTTAACATGTAGCTGTATAGTGAAGTGGTTAAAGTCCTCTAATGTACAAGTTTGGGAGTTTGAATTTCGGCTGAAACATTTCTATATACACTCACCTAAAGAATTATTAGGAACACCATACTAATACGGTGTTGGACCCCCTTTTGCCTTCAGAACTGCCTTAATTCTACGTGGCATTGATTCAACAAGGTGCTGATAGCATTCTTTAGAAATGTTGGCCCATATTGATAGGATAGCATCTTGCAGTTGATGGAGATTTGAGGGATGCACATCCAGGGCACGAAGCTCCCGTTCCAGCACATCCCAAAGATGCTCTATTGGGTTAAGATCTGGTGACTGTGGGGGCCATTTTAGTACAGTGAACTCATTGTCATGTTCAAGAAACCAATTTGAAATGATTCGAGCTTTGTGAGATGGTGCATTATCCTGCTGGAAGTAGCCATCAGAGGATGGGTACATGGTGGTCATGAAGGGATGGACATGGTCAGAAACAATGCTCAGGTAGCCCGTGGCATTTAAACGATGGCCAATTGGCACTAAGGGGCCTAAAGTGTGCCCAGAAAACATCCCCCACACCATTACACCACCACCACCAGCTTGCACAGTGGTAACAAGGCATGATGGATACATGTTCTTATTCTGTTTATCCCAAATTCGGACTCTACTATTTGAATGTCTCAACAGAAATCGAGACTCATCAGACCAGGCAACCTTTTTCCAGTCTTCAACAGTACAATTTTGGTGAGCTCGTGCAAATTGTAGCCTCCTTTTCCTATTTGTAGTGGAGATAAGTGGTACCCGGTGGGGTCTTTTGCTGTTGTAGCCCATCCGCCTCAAGGTTGTGCGTGTTGTGGATTCACAAATGCTTTGCTGCATACCTCGGTTGTAACGAGTGGTTATTTCAGTCAACGTTGCTCTTCTATCAGCTTGAATCAGTCGGCCCATTCTCCTCTGACTTCTAGCATCAACAAGGCATTTTCACCCACAGGACTGCTGCATACTGGATGTTTTTCCCTTTTCACACCATTCTTTGTAAACCCTAGAAATGGTTGTGCGTGAAAATCCCAGTAACTGAGCAGATTGTGAAATACTCAGACCGGCCCGTCTGGCACCAACAACCATGCCACGCTCAAAATTGCTTAAATCACCTTTCTTTCCCATTCTGACATTCAGTTTGGAGTTCAGGAGATTGTCTTGACCAGGACCACAACCCTACATGCATTGAAGCAACTGCCATGTGATTGGTTGACTAGATAATCGCATTAATGAGAAATAGAACAGGTGTTCCTAATAATTCTTTAGGTGAGTGTATATATAAGTTTTTAGCCATAATATATTTACATATATTATTATATATTTAGAAGTAGTAGTTTCCCACATATTATGCATTCATATATTTTAGAAGTAGGATTTTATATATATATATATATATATATATATATATATATATATGAGGAAAAGTATGGCAGCACCAATTCACAGCATAAATGGCGGGTGCTATGTCCAAGGGTGTCACTGCTTACCCACAAATTGTAGAGAAATGCTCTGTGTTTTGAGCCGAAACGTTGCCTCACTGTGCCACTGTGGCCCAATAAACTGCCACTTTTTCTACTGGATGTGCTGTCCGTTTTCGTATATATATATATATATATATATATATATATATATATATAATTTTATTTTTACTGTAATTACACATTTATTTTGTGCCATACATTTTTTACAATTACTAAAAAATATAATCTCTATTTCTGAAATGTTTCTGCTAGGATCTGAACTCCTAACCTTACACATTAGAGGTGAGGATTTTAACCACTACACTAGAGAGCAACATGTTAACCTGCACAGAAATATAAAGTAAGTCTTCTGCTCAATAGGAATACTTCATCAGAAACTACTATGAGGTTTTTCTGACTCAGTTTAGCATTCAACTTTATAGCTGAGTGGATAAGGCCCTTGCCTCTAATGTACAAAGGGTTGCAAGTTCAAATCCCAATAGAAACTTTTCAGAAATAGATGCTAAATTACATTTAAGTACACTTACTCGAGCACACGCGGTGTTTGGCCGAGCATGCATGATCAGCACTAAAGGGACCTTTTTATTCCTCTTTCCAATATGGAATCCAAGTTTTTAACTAATCATGTAAACCGTGTCTTTTTTTTAAATTAAAGCTTTAAACTTTAATGCTTAGTTCTTGTATGCTCTGAGAATTCATAACCTTTCAAAGAGTGTTCTACCTGTTGATTCACATGATTATTTTCACGTGATTAGGGTAGGTTCCCACTAGCATGGTTATAACGGAAAATAACGGAATCCATAAGACAGAAAGACGGATCCGTTCTTCTGCCTATAGACTTGTATTATGACGGAATGCAAAACGTAAGCCTTTAAAAGGCATTTCGTTTGCTCTCCATCTTAATAGAAGTGGAAATCGAAACTGTCGACAGGACGACTTTTCCTTCTTGCATAACGGGACCCAGACGGATCCGTTATGCCTTCCCATAGACTTCTATTAGGATAGAGAGCAAACTGAATGCCTTTTAAAGGCTTACGTTTTACATTCTGTCTGGGCATTCAGTTATTTTCCATTCTAACCATGTTATACTGGAAAGCCATAATGGAATGCCTAATGCTAGTGTGAACCCACCCTTATTTTGCAAAGAGAATACACCTCTGAGAGCTTTGTATGACTGTGTGTACTTGCGTGTTCGAGTAGAGACATCAGTTTGGAAAAAATGACTGGTGATGACAGCATGTTTTTGGGGTGTGTTTGGAGTGTGATTTGTGCTCAATTTGGAGTCTAAATGGAAGGTAAGTGTAAAACAGCGCGTCACGATGCGCTCTGAGCGTGGTTTCAGGAGGCGGGGTAACGGCAGAGTCGTGCTCGCATCATCAGCGCGCCCGGTGTCGCCTGTTCCCGTGGTGACCACACTGGGGATGAGTGCCGAGCTGATCACTCGGCGCTCGGCTGTATTGGAACTCAGGAGTAATGTGACGCTGGCCACATCACATGACTCCACTAGTGCCCTATTTAAACAGGCAATCTGCTGGCCACAGATTGCCTGTTATTGAGGTCCTTCCTGCGATATTACTTACCTGGTTTGTTGGTCCTGCTTGTCTTCTGATTACCCATCCGTCTCATCCCTTGGTCTTGACGTTTCCTCCTGGTTCTGACTTCGGCTTCTCCTGACGATCCTGCGCTTCTCCTCTGGTACAGTGCTGCTCTCTTGGTTTGTGACTCGGCTTGTTTGACTACTCTGTTGCATGTATTGTCTGTCTTCCCTGCACTTATCCTAGCTGAGGGTTTGTCGACCAGTTGTCACTTGTCACTAGGACTAGGCAAGTAGGCAGGGACAGGGGCGCAGGTTGAGCTCAGTGGTTACATCCCCCCCCCCCTCCCCCCGTGTGTGTTACAGGATCTGTAGGCATTTTGTGTACTACTATATGGTGGCTCTGTAAAGCACCATGCTCTTTTTTAAAAAGCGGTGACTGGGTTGTTATAGTGGTTACTATGTTTTGTTGTCTTTAAAAGAGCAGGATGCAGTCACTGTATTATGACTTGAGAGCTATGTGTTGGCTCAGTGGTTACAATTTGGTGTCCTGTGTTCAAGTCCAAACATTGACAACAAATGGAGTTTTTTTGTTCTCACTGCATATACAGTGGGGAAAATAAGTACAGTATTTGAGACACTGGCGATTTTGCAAGTTTTTCCACCTACAAGGAATGGAGAGGTCTGTTATTTTTATCGCAGGAACACTACAACTGTGAGAGACAGAATCTAAAAAAAAAATCCAGAAATGTATGGTTTTTAAATATTTAATTTGCATTTCATTGCATGAAATAAGTATTTGATACAATAGAAAAAAAAGAACTTAATATTTGGTACAGAATCTTTTGTTTGCACTTACAAAGGTCAGACATCTCCTCTAGTTCTTGACCAAGTTTGCACACAATGCAGCAGGGATTTTTTGCCCACGCCTCAATACAGATCTTCTCCAGATCTTTCAGGTTTCGGGGCTGTCACTGGGTTCCATTAAGTTTCAGTTCCCTCCAAAGATTTTAAATTGGATTCAGGTCTGGAGATTGGCTAGGCCAGGGATGGGCAAACTGCGGCATTCCAGATGTTGTAAAACTACAACTCCCAGTATGCTCAGTCTGCCTACAGCTATCAGTCTACAACAGGACATGATGGGATTTGTAGTTTTACAACAGCTGGAGAGCCGCAGTTTGCCCATCCCTGGGCTAGGCCACTCCAGGACCTTGAAATGCTTCTTACAAAGCCACTCTGGTTGCCACTACCGTAGCCCTGGCTGTGTGTTTTGGGTCATTGGCATGCTGGAGGGCCCAGCCATGACCCATATTCAATACTATTACTGAGGGAAGGAGGTTGTTGGCCAAAATCTCACAATACATGGCCCCATCTATCCTTCCTTTAATACAGTGCAGTCATCCTGTTCCCTTTGCAGAAAAGCACTCCCAAAGTATGAATTTTCCACCACCATGCTTCAGGGTTGGGTTGGGGCGGTGTTCTTGGGGTTGTACTAATCCTTCTTCAAAAGAGCCTGGACATGCGCTGGCTTGATCAGGGGGACTTTGCGTTCCCTGCAGGATTATAATCCATGACGGTGTAGTGTGTTACTAATGGTAATGTTTGAGACTGTGGTCCCAGCTCTCTTCAGGTCATTGACCAGGGCCGTCCGTGGAATTCTGAGCTAATTCCTGACCTTTCTTAGAAACATCCTTACCCCACGAGGCGAGATCTTGCATGAAGCCCCAGACCGATGAAGAGTGACAGTCATCTTGTGTTTCTTCCATTTTCTAATAATTGCACCAACAGTTTTTGCCTTCTCACCAAGCTGCTAGCCTATTGTCCTGTAGCCCATCCCAGCCTTGTACAGTTCTACAAATTTGTCCCTGGTATCCTTAGACAGCTCTTTGGTCTTGGCCATGGTGGAGAGGTTGGAGTGTGATGAATTGAGTGTGTGGACAGGTGTCACGAGTTCAAACAGGTGCAATTAATACAGGTAATGATTGCAGAGTAGGAGGGCGTCTTAAAGAAAAACTAACAGGTCTGTGAGAGCCAGAATTCTTGCTGGTTGGTAGATGCTCAAATACTTATTTTATGAAATAAAATGCCAATTAATTATTTAAAAATTATACAATGCTATTTTCTGGATTTTTTTTAGATTCTGTCTCTCACAGTTGAAGTGTACCAACGATAAATATTACAGACCTCTCCATTCTTTGTAGGTGGGAACACTTGCAAAATCGCCAGTGTATCAAATACTTATATCCCCCACTGTATGTTGGTTTTCTACAAAACTAGCCATAATATGAAGGGGGGGGGGGGGGATTAGATTTGGTAGTCCCATTAGAGACAAGGACTGATATGAATGGTGATGATCTCTGTATAAGGCCTCTTTCACACTACAGTATTTTGCGTTCCGTATACGGTCCGTTTTTTGCGTTCCGTATACGGTCCGTATACGGAACCATTCATTTCAATGGTTCCGCAAAAAAACGGAATGTGTTCCGTATGCATTCCGTTTCCGTATTTCCGTTTTTCCGTTCCGTTGAAAAGATAGAACATGTCCTATATTTGGCCGAGAATCACAGTCCGTGGCTCCATTCAAGTCAATGGGGCCGCAAAAAAAACGGAACACATACGGAAATGCATCCGTATGTCTTCCGTATCCGTTCCGTTTTTGCGGAACCATCAATTGAAAATGTTATGCCCAGCCCAATTTTTAATATGAAATTACTGTATACTGTATTTGCCATACGGAAAAACGGAACGGAACAACGGAACGGAAACGGAACCACAACGGAAGCAAAAAACGGAACAACGGATCCGTGAAAAACGGAACGCAAAACACTGAATGCAACATACTGTAGTGTGAAAGAGGCCTAACACTGCAGAATACGCTGGTGGTATGTAAGCAACAGAAAATAAATTCCCTAAATATTGGCCTTAGCAGATCAGCATTCAGGGTCTGAAATGTAACACAATGGATACACTTTAGTTTTTTACCCTTACAGTATGTTACAATATTTTAGAATCCCTTTATGTATTCATCTCTTCTCACTTCCTTATTAGTGTTGAGCGGCATAGGCAAAATATTTAAATTTGCAATATTTTGCAAATATTGGGCTGAATATTCGCCATACATTTGCAAATTCGAGAATTTGTGATCTCCAGTTTACTTGATTGCGGAAAATGTGCAATATATTGGCGATAAATGCGATTAGAATATTCAACACTATTCGTGAATACGAATATTTAGCATTATATTCTAAATATTTGCGAATTCTCGAAGTGGCGATATTTGCGATTAAAATTTGCGAATCGAATATTCACGCTCAACACTATTCCTTATATATCTTTCTATTGAAAACAAGTTGTCTTGCACCTCTTGTGGTGGCTGGTACTCACATTCTTCTCTCCTGCCAGCGTTTTCTGCTGCACCTCGTTAGCAGTCAGAGACTCATTTGCACAGGAGAAGTAAATAAAAGCTGTCAGTGGATCACTTTGCCTGAAATTCCCATTTATATATGTCTTTCTAGTTGTTGGAAGTTGTGATGGCAGACAGATAGCAAATCATAATCTTAGCAGACATTCGATATCCTGCCTTGCCAGGGAGTGTTGCCAGCTTTTCTGTCTGTATTTCATGAGTGATTGCAAGGACAAGCTTGGCACGCTGGCAAGCACTGGCCACATGCAGATTGACATTATGGACGATAAAGACAAGGTTGAGGAGCATGTTTACAGTATAAAAAGTACTAAAAAAAAGTGGCCTAAACAGGTGGAAATGCTCCAAACCCAGACACTGATGCGTGTCTATAACCAGGGAAGCAATTCCTCCGCATGCGGTCCGCAGATAACAGTTATAGACACGCTACACTTACCTGGGTTTGGAGCATTTCCACCTGTTTAGGCCACTTTTTTCATTGAGTTTTTGTCTTGATGTGTATGGAATGTGCCACTTCATTTTGCTGCTAACGTTCTTTTGCACGTGGTGGCTTCTGTGTCACATGGTCTGTTGTCGGTGCGGCTCACAGCTTTATCCTACCTCACAGTGCAATGGTGATACCACTATGGAGGCATGTGAGAGCCTGCTATGAGTTGGTTTCTGGCACTGCACAGACCCTGTTCACACACCACGGGCAGTTAAGTGGTAGGACCCCATGCGTGCTGCATGAGGGGCTCCAATATGTTCCTGACTGGAAGATATTGGCAAAGTTCTCAGCTTTTAACATCGGCTTGAGGAATTAGCTAGTATTGTCAGTTGTGTATCATTTTGTGCATTTTTTGCAGTGATTTGTGTATGTATACATTTTTTCTTTTGCACATTGTATCATTTTGTGTAAGATATCCTTGTGGTGCATGCGGTCCGCCCCCGGCATTCTCCATTGTACGCATTTTTTGCTAGGGATTGCCGCTATCTGCGGACCGCATGCGGAGGAATTGCTCCCCCAGTTATAGACACGCTACAGTGTCTGGGTTTGGAGCATTTCCACCCGTTTAGGCCACTTTTTTCAGTGAGTTTTTGTCTTTATGTGTATGGAATGTGCCACTTCATTTTGCTGGTAACATTCTTTTGCACGTGGTAGCTTCCAGTGGGGCTTTATTAAGGCCGGCATCTAAAACCTGAAGTATATATGTAAAGGCCTCCATACACATTAGTGTATTTTCGGTCAAACCCACAGTTTTTTATAGCTTTGACCATCAAGTTAATATGTATGAGGATCCCCTGTCTCTCCCCAGATTGTCTTGGAGGAGACTGGATTTTTTTTCCCTAATCCTATTGTTCTACCAGGGTATGAGCGGAAGCGGATTTCTCCTCTCTGTCGAGTGACAACCTACCTGGCTAAACATAAGGTGCATGTGTATGGGAAGAAATTGCCATTGACTGAAGTTTGGCCGATAGCTATTAACTATTGTTTATGGCCACTTTAAGGCCCCTTGCAGACAAGCGTGTCCGGATTAAGTCCGGGTGCGTTGCGTCTGCATTCAGTGAAAACTGAGCAAGTTTGCAGGCAAAGTAATTCAGTTTTGCCTGTGTTCGCGTTCATTTGTTCAGTTTTTATTGCAAGGGTGCAATGCGTTTTGCACGCGTGTGTTAAAAAACTGAATGTGGTACCCAGACCTGAACCCGAACTTCTTCACTGAAGTTCGGGTTTGGGTTTGTTGTTCTGTAGATTTTATTATTTTCCATTATAACATGGTTATAATCGAAAAATAACAGCATTCTTTAATGCAGAATGAAAAGTGAAATGTCAATTGAGGGTTAAAAAATAATAAAAACATTACTCACCCAATCCACTTGATCACGCAGCCGGGATCCTCTTCTTTGTTCTTCTTGAAGGAGCTGCAAAATGACCTTCGCTGACGTCATCGCACTCATCACGTGGTGAGGGCAGTGACGTCAGTGCAAGTCCTGCTGAATGAAGATAGAAGGTTCATTAGAGCTTCACAGGTTGCCACTGGAATCCTCTTCCACTCCTCCATGACAACATCACGGAGCTGGTGGATGTTAGAGACTTTGCGCTCCTCCACCTTTTGTTTGAGGAGGCCCTACAGATGCTCAATAGCAGGGATGCTGTTGTTAAATTACAACTCCCACAATGGCCTTCTGTAGGATGATAGTTGTAGGCTGTCAGGGAATGATGGGAGTTGTAGTTTTTCAACAGCTAGAGGGCCGCAGGTTGAGCATGCCTGCTCAATAGGGTTCAGGTCTGGAGACATGCTTGGCCAGTCCAGCACCTTTACCCTCAGTTTCTTTAGCAAGGCAGTGGTTTTCTTGGAAGTGTTTTTGGGGTCGTTATCATGTTGGAATACTGCCTTGCAGCCAAGTTTCGGAAGGGAGGGGGTCATGCTGTGCTTCAGTATGTCATAGTACATGTTGGCATTCATGGTCCCTCAATGAAATGTAGCTCCACACAGCCGGCAGCACTCATGCAGACCCAAACTATGACAGTCCCACCACCATGCTTGACTGTAGGCAAGACATACTTGTCTTTCCTCACCTGGTTTCCGCTACACGCCATCTGAGCCAAATAAGATTATCTTGGTCTTATCAGACCACAGGACATGGTTCCAGTAATCCAAGTCCTTAGTCTGCTTGTCGTCAGAAAACTGTTTGCAGGCATCATCTTTAGAATAGACTTCCTTCTGGGACAGCAGCCATGCAGAACAATTTGATGCAGAGTGCGGCGCATGGTCTAAGCACTAACAGGCTGACCCCCACCCCTTAAAGAGGACCTGGTTGTCCCAGGCTATGAGCTGTGCGCTGCGATTGGCCAGCGCTGCAGCAAGGGATACGCCTAATACAAAAAATCCGTCCAGTACAACAGAGGGAGCTGCAGACACCGGAGCTTATGCAGGGCGAACGGAGCGGCGCCCAGACATACTAGTAAGTGCAGGGGGGGCCCTGGGCGCCGCTCTGCCCACTGATATAGTTAGCTTTTAGTTTTAAAACTAGTGAAAGGTCCTCTTTAAACCTCTGCAGCAATGTCACTCATGTGTCTATTTTGAAAAGACAACTTCTGGATATGACACTGAGCAACTTCTTTGGTCGACCATGGCAAGGCCTGTTCTGAGTGGAACCCGTCTTGTTAAACCACTGTATGATCTTGGCCACTGTGCTGCAGCTCAGTTACAAGGTGTTGGCAATCTTCTTATAGCCTAGGCCAACTTTATGTAGAGCAACAATTCTTTTTTTTTTTAAGATCCTCAGAGCCTGCACAAATACAGTAACCCAGGTTTACTAATCCTAAAGATGGTGTAAGCTACCAGTGGCGTAACTACAGGGAAAGCAGCTGCTTCGGGGCCTGATTTGAGAAGGGCTGAGCCCCCTCCAGATACAGGAGGAGGAGATATCACCAGTGTCTTAAATATCTAATATCTAGATATGAGTAGTGTATTTACTGAATACAGCGAGGAACAGAAGTATTTAAACACCCTGCGATTTAGCAAATTCTCCCACTTAGAAATTATGGAGGGGGTCTGAAATTCACATTGTAGGAGTATTCCCACTGTGAGAGACAGAATAAAAAAAATCTGGAAATCACATTGTATGATTTTTAAAGAATAAATACATTCTTTAAAAATCATACAATGTGATTTCCTGATTTTTTTCAGGAACAACTTTCATCAACAATTGCTTTAACAGTTGATCTATTTTCACCAAGCTGCTTGGCAATTGCCCCGTAGCCCTTTCCAGCCTTGTGGAGGTCCGCAATTTTGTCTCTGGTGTCTTTTGACAGCTCTTCGGTCTTGTCCATGGTAATAGTTGGCGTCTGACAGACTGTAGAGTGGACAGGGGTCTTTAAAGAGCTCAGACAGGTGCTACTAAGTTAGATTTATGAGTGAAGTAGAGGTGGACTTTTTAAAGGCACAGTAAAATGGTCTTTGAGAGCCAGAATTCTTGCTGTTTCTCAGGTGTTCAAATACTTATATTCAGCAGTGCAAGACAAATAAATTATTTAAAAATCATACAATGTGATTTCCTGAAAAAAATAATGTATCCTCTCTCTCAGAGTGGGAATGCACCTACAATGTAAATTTCAGAACCCACTGTGAATTCTAAGTTGGAAAACTTGCAAAATCGCAGGGTGTTAAAATACTTCGGTTCCTCGATATATATACACTGCCTGTCCCAAAAAAAGTCACCACCAAAAAAAAAAAGGTCACACACGCTAATATTTTGTTGGACCGCCTTTAGCTTTGATTACGGCACACATTCACTGTGGCATTGTTCCGATAAGCTTCTGCAATGTCACAAGATTTATTTCCATCTTTGCTGCGCAAAACCTTCTCCAGCACATCCCAAAGATTCTCAATAGGGTTAAGTTCTGGACTTTGTGGTGGACAATCCATGTGTAATAAGTATGTCTCATGCTTCCTGAACCACTCTTTCACAATTTGAGCCCGATGAATCCTGGCATTGTCATCTTGGAATATGCCCGTGTCATCAGGGAAGAAAAAATCCATTGATGGAATAACCTGGTCTTTCAGTATGTTCAGGTAGTCAGCTGACCTTATTCTTGGAGCACATTGTTGCTGAACCAAGACCTGACCAATTGCAGCAACCCCAGATCATAGCACTGCCCCCACAGGCTTGTACAGTATGCACTAGGCATGATGGGTGCATCACTTCATCTGCCTCTCTTCTTACCCTAATGCACCCATCACTCTGGAACAGGGCAAATCTGGACACATCAGGCCACATGACCTTCTTCTATTGCTCCAGAGCCCAATCTTTATGCTCCCTAGCAAATAGAATCCTTTTTTTCCGGTTTGCCTCACTGATTAGTGGTTTTCTTACGGCTACACAGCTGTTCAGTCCCAATCCCTGAGTTCCATTTGCATTGTGCATGTGGAAATGCTCTTACTTTCACTATTAAACATAGCCCTGAGTTCTACTGTTGCTTTTCTTCGATTTTATTTCACCAAACGTTTAAGTGAGCGCCGATCACGATCATCCAGGATTATTTTCCCGACACATTTCTTCGTTGAATACGGTGGGTCCCCACTATCCTTAGTAACATAGTACCTAAGGCCGAAAAAAGACATCTGTCCATCCAGTTCGGCCTGTCATCCTGCAAGTTGATCCAGAGGAAGGCAAAAAAAAACTGTGAGGTAGAAGCCAATTTTCCTCACTTTAGGGGAATCAAAATTCCTTCCTGACTCCAATCAGGCAATCAGAATAAATCCCTGGATCAACGACCCCTCTCTAGTAGCTATAGCCTGTAATATTATTGCACTCCAGAAATACATCCAGGCCCCTCTTGAATTCCTTTATTGTACTCACCATCACCACCTCCTCAGGCAGAGAGTTCCATAGTCTCACTGCTCTTACCGTAAAGAATCCTCTTCTATGTTTGTGTACAAACCTTCTTTCCTCCAGACGCAGAGGATGTCCCCTCGTCACAGTCACAGTCCTGGGAATGAATAGATGATGGGATAGATCTCTGTACTGTCCCCTGATATATTTATACATATTAATTAGATCTCCTCTCAGTCGTCTTTTTTCTAAAGTGAATAACCCGAATTTTGATAATCTTTCAGGGTACTGTAGTTTCCCCATTCCAGTTATTACTTTAGTTGCCCTCCTCTGGACCCTCTCCAGCTCTGCTATGTCTGCTTTGTTCACTGGAGCCCAGAACTGTACACAGTACTCCATGTGTGGTCTGACTAATGATTTGTAAAGTGGTAGGACTATGTTCTCATCACGGGCATCTATGCCCCTTTTGATGCAACCCATTATCTTATTGGCCTTGGCAGCAGCTGCCTGACACTGTTTTTTGCAGCTTAGTTTGCTGTTTATTAAAATTCCTAGATTCTTTTCCATGTCAGTGTTACCGAGTGTTTTACCATTTAATAAGTACGGGTGACTTGCATTATTCCTTCCCATGTGCATAACTTTACATTTGTCAGTGTTAAACCTCATCTGCCACTTATCTGTCCAAGCCTCCAATCTATCCAGATCCCTCTGTAGCAGTATACTGTCCTCTTCAGTGTTAATTACTTTACACAGTTTAGTGCCATCTGCAAAAATGTATATTTTACTATGCAAGCCTTCTACAAGATCATTAATAAATATATTGAAGAGAATAGGGCCCAATACTGACCCCTGAGGTACTCCACTAGTGACAGTGACCAGGGCTGCCATCAGAAATTTTGGGGCCCCTTACACAGCTCAAGGCCCGGGCCCCCCTTCCTACCCCGCCCCTTTAGAATCCGTCCTGACTCCACCTCCCCTCCACCCCCAAGGACCTACCACCAATTTCATTATTTTTTTACAACTACAAAGACAGTAAAAAGTGATAATCAGCGATTTCAGTAAGGAATTAATTTTTGACCAAATAATATGAAGCCTGCTACCACGACAAGGTAGACTCTTTTAAGCAGGACCCCACACTAACACTAACTACACTACCTGTTCTAATCTGCCCTAGCAATCTTCCCCTGGCACATTTAAGAAAAAACACCTTAAAAGCACAAGGTTTACTGTTACAGTGTTATGGGGGGATCTGTGGATGACGTACTGTTATGGGGGGAATCTGTGGATGACACACTGTTATGGGGGGAATCTGTGGATGACACACTGGTATGGGGAGAATCTGTGGATGACACACTGGTATGGGGGGAATCTGTGTATGACACTGTTATGAGGGATCTGTGGATGACGAACACTGTTATGGGGGGAATCTGTGGATGACGAACACTGTTATGGGGATCGGTGGATGACACTCAACCACTCTCAAACCCAACTGGTCAAACTTGTTAAATGGATCCCAAACACAATATGCACAATAACACCCCCCACCCCCTCCAACACTTAAATAACCCCTTCATGGCCTAACCATTTTTTTCAAAGCTGAACACAAAGCTAAATAGGGCTGGGTGGGCTGGCAAGGGAGAGGTTAATAATAATAAGTGATGGAGGATCCTGGCCCTGTGGGATAATCCAGAAAACAGCTTTGCATTTTACCCCCGAGCAAAGACCACACAACATAGAGCTGCCTAGCCAAGTAGACAACATAAGGATCAATATGAAAATAAATAATTTGGAGCCTTTGAAAAAGCTTAGCTCAGTATGCGGCATAGGCTACTTTCACACTGCCGTTTCTGGGTCCACCTGTGAGATCTGTTTCAGGGATCTCACAAGCGGCCCCAAACAGATCAGTTTTGCCCCAATGCATCCAGAATGGATAAGGATCCATTCAGAATGCATCCGTTTAGCTCCGTTCCGCCTCCATTCCGCTCTGGAGGCGGACACCAAAACGCTGCTTGCAGTCGGATCTTTAGATTCTTTTAACCTGTGACTCATTCGATTCTCAGACTCTGTGTACTTGTGTGACTCAGACTCAGAGCTGCTAGTGCTTGCCTTGCCTCAGCTCTGATTGGTTGGTGGGTGGGGAGGGGAGGGGCTGGCAGAAGCAGCTTCCACTCTAGGATCAGATGACACTCCTCCTGAGCCCCTCCCCTCCCTGCTGCCAGCGGCTCTGCTATTGTGTGCTAGGTCAGACAGAGCTGTTTCACTCGGATCAGCTCAGTCAGGTGAATCGACTCGTCCGGTTCAGTGAACTGAATCGATTCAAATTAATGATTCGTTCATGAACCGGACATCACTAGCAAGGAATAATCAATTGCCCCCCTCTAGCGATGCAATAAAGTTCAACTCAAGTCACTGACAAATGGGAGGGGGAAAAAAAAGAAAAAAAAAAAGGTTTTTTTTTTTTTTTTTTTTTTTTTATTGGAACTGGCCGGGCCCCCCCCAGGGTCTGGGCCCCTTACTGGGGTATTGGCTGTACCCCCCTGATGGCGGCCCTGACAGTGACCCAATCTGAGTATGTACCATTAATAACCACCCTCTGTTTTCTATCATTTAGCCAGTTACTTACCCACATACAGACGTTTTCTCCCAGTCTGAGCATTCTCATTTTATATACTAACCTTTTATGTGGTACAGTGTCAAATGCTTTGGAGAAGTCCAGATACACGACATCCATTGGTTCACCGCAGTCAAGTCTAGAACTTACCTCCTCATAGAAACTGATTACATTTGTTTGACATGACCGATCCCTCACGAAGCCATGCTGATATGGCGTTATTTGCTTATTTCCGTTAAGATGCTCTAACATAGCATCTCTCAGAAAACCTTCAAACAGTTTACCCACAACAGATGTTAAACTTACCGGCCTATAGTTTCCAGGCTCTGTTTTTGGACCCTTTTTGAATATTGGCACCACATTTGCCATGCGCCAATCCTGTGGGACATTCCCTGTCAATATAGAATCTGCAAATATTAGAAATAAGGGTCTGGCTATGACATTACTTAATTCCCTTAGGATACAGGGGTGTATGCCATCCATTTGTCTATTTTAATCTTTTTAAGTCGCTGTTGTACTTCTTCCTGGGTCAGACAGGACACTTTTAATGGGGGATTTATTTCAACATTCGGCATGTCATCTGACAGTTTATTTTCCTCAGTGAATACACTGGAGAAAAAAATATTTAACAACTTTGCTTTCTCCTCGTCACTCTCTTCCAGTTTTAAATAATGCGTTGGACAGTTCTTAACCCAATTTTAGTAGTTTCTGCAATCTCCTTATATGTTTTCTCTGCTTGATTTATGCCAATGAATTTATCCTTATCAAGCAGACTAGCATCTTTTCCACGACCACGAGATGTGTCTTTCGACATGGTTGTTTAAGAAATAAGAAGCAACTCATTGTACCAGTAGGGGTTAAATAACTTATTGCCAGCTGAAAGATAATTGCCCAAGCAGTAATGATCCAATAGAAGGCTCATAACTATCTGCTTAGTAAAATCCAGGTGGTGATTTTTTTTTTTTAGGACAGGCAGTGTATGTATATAGATATATATATATATATATATATATACATACACTCACCTAAAGAATTATTAGGAACACCATACTAATACGGTGTTGGACCCCCTTTTGCCTTCAGAACTGCCTTAATTCTACGTGGCATTGATTCAACAAGGTGCTGATAGCATTCTTTAGAAATGTTGGCCCATATTGATAGAATAGCATCTTGCAGTTGATGGAGATTTGAGGGATGCACATCCAGGGCACGAAGCTCCCATTCCACCACATCCCAAAGATGCTCTATTGGGTTGAGATCTGTTGACTGTGGGGGCCATTTTAGTACAGTGAACTCATTGTCATATTCAAGAAACTCATTTGAAATGATTTGAGCTTTGTGACATGGTGCATTATCCTGCTGGAAGTAGCCATCAGAGGATGGGTACATGGTGGTCATGAAGGGATGGACATGGTCAGAAACAATGCTCAGGTAGCCCGTGGCATTTAAACAATGGCCAATTGGCACTAAGAGGCCTAAAATGTGCCCAGAAAAAATCCCCCACACCATTACACCACCACCACCAGCCTGCACAGTGGTAACAAGGCATGATGGATACATGTTCTCATTCTGTTTACGCCAAATTCGGACTTTACCATTTGAATGTCTCAACAGAAATCGAGACTCATCAGACCAGGCAACATTTTTCCAGTCTTCAACAGTCCAATTTTGGTGAGCTTGTGCAAATTGTAGCCTCTTTTTCCTATTTGTAGTGGAGATGAGTGGTACCCGGTGGGGTCTTCTGCTGTTGTAGCCCATCCGCCTCAAGGTTGTGCGTGTTGTGGCTTCACAAATGCTTTGCTGCATACCTCGGTTGTAACGAGTGGTTATTTCAGTCAACGTTGCTCTTCTATCAGCTTGAATCAGTCGACCCATTCTCCTCTGACCTCTAGCATCATCAAGGCATTTTCGCCCACAGGACTGCCGCATACTGGATGTTTTTCCCTTTTCACACCATTCTTTGTAAACCCTAGAAATGGTTGTGCGTGAACCATGTGATTGGTTGACTAGATAATCGCATTAATGAGAAATAGACAGGTGTTCCTAATAATTCTTTAGGTGAGTGTGTGTGTACAGGGAGTGCAGAATTATTAGGCAAGTTGTATTTTTGAGGATCAATTTTATTATTGAACAACAACCATGTTCTCAATGAACCCAAAAAACTCATTAATATCAAAGCTGAATATTTTTGGAAGTAGTTTTTAGTTTTTGCTATTTTAGGGGGATATCTGTGTGTGCAGGTGACTATTACTGTGCATAATTATTAGGCAACTTAACAAAAAACAAATATATACCCATTTCAATTATTTATTTTTACCAGTGAAACCAATATAACATCTCAACATTCACAAATATACATTTCTGACATTCAAAAAAAAACAAAAACAAATCTGTGACCAATATAGCCACCTTTCTTTGCAAGGACATTCAAAAGCCTGCCATCCATGGATTCTGTCAGTGTTTTGATCTGTTCACCATCAACATTGCGTGCAGCAGCAACCACAGCCTCCCAGACACTGTTCAGAGAGGTGTACTGTTTTCCCTCCTTGTAAATCTCACATTTGATGATGGACCACAGGTTCTCAATGGGGTTCAGATCAGGTGAACAAGAAAGCCATGTCATTAGATTTTCTTCTTTTATACCCTTTCTTGCCAGCCACGCTGTGGAGTACTTGGACGCGTGTGATGGAGCATTGTCCTGCATGAAAATCATGTTTTTCTTGAAGGATGCAGACTTCTTCCTGTACCACTGCTTGAAGAAGGTGTCTTCCAGAAACTGGCAGTAGGACTGGGAGTTGAGCTTGACTCCATCCTCAACCCGAAAAGGCCCCACAAGCTCATCTTTGATGATACCAGCCCAAACCAGTACTCCACCTCCACCTTGCTGGCGTCTGAGTCGGACTGGAGCTCTCTGCCCTTTACCAATCCAGCCACGGGCCCATCCATCTGGCCCATCAAGACTCACTCTCATTTCATCAGTCCATAAAACCTTAGAAAAATCAGTCTTGAGATATTTCTTGGCCCAGTCTTGACGTTTCAGCTTGTGTGTCTTGTTCAGTGGTGGTCGTCTTTCAGCCTTTCTTACCTTGGCCATGTCTCTGAGTATTGCACACCTTGTGCTTTTGGGCACTCCAGTGATGTTGCAGCTCTGAAATATGACCAAACTGGTGGCAAGTGGCATCTTGGCAGCTGCACGCTTGACTTTTCTCAGTTCATGGGCAGTTATTTTGCGCCTTGGTTTTTCCACACGCTTCTTGCGACCCTGTTGACTATTTTGAATGAAACGCTTAATTGTTCGATGATTACGCTTCAGAATCTTTGCAATTTTAAGAGTGCTGCATCCCTCTGCAAGATATCTCATATTTTTGACTTTTCTGAGCCTGTCAAGTCCTTCTTTTGACCCATTTTGCCAAAGGAAAGGAAGTTGCCTAATAATTATGCACACCTGATATAGGGTGTTGATGTCATTAGACCACACCCCTTCTCATTACAGAGATGCACATCACCTAATATGCTTAATTGGTAGTAGGCTTTCGAGCCTATACAGCTTGGAGTAAGACAACATGCATAAAGAGGATGATGTGGTCAAAATACTCATTTGCCTAATAATTCTGCACTCCCTGTATATATATATATAGACCTGCCGACTCCAACTCAAAAACATCTCCCTCATCAGCGCTTTCCTTAACTTTGAATCTGCGAAAATACTTGTACATGCCCTCATTATCTCCCGCCTAGACTACTGCAACATTCTCCTCTGTGGCCTTCCATCTAGCACTCTTGCAACCCTCCAATCTATCCTCAACTCTGCTGCCCGACTAATCCACCTCTCACCCTATTATTCCTCTGCCTCTCCCCTTTGCCAATCCCTTCACTGGCTCCCCATTGCCCAACGAATTCACTTCAAAGTACTTACAAATACATACAAGGCCGTCCATAACCTGTCCCCTCCCTACATCTCTGAGCTAATTTCCCGATACACCCCCACACGCACTCTCCGATCCTCACAAGACCTCCTTCTCTCCTCTCCTCTTATTGCCTCTTCCCACAATCGACTCCAGGATTTCTCCCGTGCATCCCCCATACTCTGGAACTCGCTACCCCAACATATCAGACTCTCACCTACAGTGGAATCCTTCAAAAGAAACCTGAAAACCCACCTCTTCAGACAAGCCTACAACCAGTGACCCTGCTGCCTCTATACCGCCATGACCTGCTTCACCCGCACCTACTGTGTCCTTCTCCCATACCATGTAGATTGTAAGCCCTCACGGGCAGGGCCCTCTCTCCTTCTGTACCACTTTGTAACTCATTTTGTTTATGATTAGTGCAATTGTCTGTATTATGTATGTGCACCCCTTATCATATGTACAGCGCTATGGAATGAATGGCGCTTAAATAATAAATAATAATAATAATAATAATAATAATATATATATATATATATATATATATATATTTATATTGTGACACAGTAGAGGTTTTGTCTGGCAAGGCAGGTATTTTCCTCCCAGCATGTGCTACTGGGCTGATTTACAGCCAGGTGAGGTCAAATACCGGACTGGATTTTAGGTGCCCCTCCAGGTTTTGGCAGCACCTGGCTATCCTTAAATAGGCAGCTGGGCTCAGAAGCGAGGTCTCTGTGTTGGGATCTGGGAGCCTTGTGTCTGGATGAAGGTTTGCTACCTGTTTGGTGTGAAAACAGGTTGGTGCTGCTATCAGCAAGGACTCTTTGAGGCAGAATTTCCACATGGTGGGAATTAACACCAACACCGCAAGGTGACTTTTTGTTTGATTATGACTACTTGTTTTGTCACTTGCCTAAAGTGTGAATAAAACACTGAACTGTTTGATCCAAAGAACTTGTTGTTGTCTCTATACTGCGTCCGCTAATCCTGTCTACCAGAGCGAAACCCGACAATATACATAGAGAGAGAGAGAGAGCATAAGAACATTCTACTCATAGGATACTGGTTAAAAAAAAAATTATATACAGACGTGGACAAAATTGTTGGTACCCTTTGGTCAATGAAAGAAAAAGTCACAATGGTCACAGAAATAACTTTAATCTGACAAAAGTAATAATAAATTAAAATTCTATAAATGTTAACCAATGAAAGTCAGACATTGTTTTTCAACCATGCTTCAACAGAATTATGTAAAAAAATAAACTCATGAAACAGGCATGGACAAAAATGATGGTACCCCTAGAAAACACAGAACATAATGTGACCAAAGGGACATGTTAATTCAAGGTGTGTCCACTAATTAGCATCACAGGTGTCTACAACCTTGTAATCAGCCATTGGGCCTATATATATGGCTCCAGGTAATCACTGTGTTGTTTGGTGATATGGTGTGTACCACACTCGACATGGACCAGAGGAAGCAAAGGAAAGAGCTGTCTCAAGAGATCAGAAAGAAAATTATAGACAAGCATGTTAAAGGTAAAGGCTATAAGACCATCTCCAAGCAACTAGATGTTCCTGTGAGTACAGTTGCACATATTATTCATAAGTTTAAGATCCATGGGACTGTAGCCAACCTCCCTGGACGTGGCCGCAGGAGGAAAATTGATGACAAATCTAAGAGACGGATAATCCGAATGGTAACAAAAGAGCCTAGAAAGACTTCTAAAGAGATTCAAGGTGAACTTCATGCTCAAGGAACATCAGTGTCAGATCGCACCATCCGTCGTTGTTTGAGCCAAAGTGGACTACATGGGAGACGACCAAGGAGGACACCATTGTTGAAAACGAATCATAAAAAAGCAAGACTGGAATATGCCAAACTACATGTTGACAAGCCACAAAGCTTCTGGGAGAATGTCCTGTGGACAGATGAGACAAAAATCGAAGTTTTTGCCAAGGCACATCAGCTGTATGTTCACAGACGAAAAAATGAAGCATATCAAGAAAAGAACACTGTCCCTACTGTGAAACATGGAGGAGGCTCTGTTATGTTCTGGGGCTGCTTTGCTGCGTCTGGCACAGGGTGTCTTGAATCTGTGCAGGGTACAATGAAATCTCAAGACTATCAAGGAATTCTAGAGAGAAATGTACTAGCCAGTGTCAGAAAGCTTGGTCTCAGTCGCAGGTCATGGGTCTTGCAACAGGACAATGACCCAAAACACACCGCTAAAAACACCCAAGAATGGCTAAGAGGAAAAAATTGGACTATTCTAAAGTGGCCTTCTATGAGCCCTGACCTCAATCCTATTGAGCATCTTTGGAAGGAGCTGAAACATGCAGTCTGGAAAAGGCACCCTTCAAACCGGACACAACTGGAGCAGTTTGCTCATGAGGAGTGGGCCAAAATACCTGCTGAGAGGTGCAGATGTCTCATTGACAGTTACAGGAAGCGTTTGATTGCAGTGATTGCCTCAAAAGGTTGCGCAACAAAATATTAAGTTAGGGGTACCATCATTTTTGTCCATGCCTGTTTCATGAGTTTATTTTTTTACATAATTCTGTTGAAGCATGGTTGAAAAACAATGTCTGACTTTCATTGGTTAACATTTATAGAATTTTAATTTATTATTACTTTTGTCAGATTAAAGTTATTTCTGTGACCATTGTGACTTTTTCTTTCATTGACCAAAGGGTACCAACAATTTTGTCCACGTCTGTATATAATAGCAAGTGTCTGTATCAGTATCTCAGGATTAGGGCTCATGCACACGGCATGTCCGCAATATATACGAGCACCCGCCATGTGCGCTCTGTATCGTGTTCTATTTTTTTGAGGTGCAGACTGAAACTTGTGGATCGCGGACCCATTCAAGTCAATGAATCCGCATCCGCAATCAGCAAGCTCCATGCGTCCACTGGTTCCTGGTCATTACACTGCGCATAATTAACTTTGCAGCGGCACAGTTTAATCACAAGTACTCGCTCCATTCAAGTGACTGGAGCAAGTACTTGCAATTACACTGTGCCTCTAAGATGATGGGCGGGGTAATGAAGAGGAAGTGGCACTCGCATTGAGCACCGCAATCTCTTCAAACAGCAGATCAGTACCGAGCACCCGAGCACAATGTAGAACCTGAGCATTAAACAAGGCACCCCTTGCTCTGAAGAGGGGAGGGTGTCTGGTTCATAGGAAAAGGTCAGAAATTGATGGAAACACCGCCGAAATGGTCTGGGAACAGCATAGGGAGGCTGTCTGGATGCATCTTGGACTCCTAGGTCTCAGCTAAGAACGATTTTGTACGAGTAGTAAGCCACTTTTACAGACAATAATATGCACAAACCCGAAGAAAAAAAAAATCGATTTTAGAGGAAAAATTGTTAGGAAACATTGTTTCCTGTATATTTACTTGTATATAAAGTGCAAGTGCTGCCAAAAATTACAAGGAAGAGGCACTCCAAAACAACCTGTATATCACATAAAGGAGCGCCTCATTCACATTGTGGTACAATTGCTCAGGTGGTGGGACTCCTACACTCATAAAGCCTATGCAATAAGTGAAAGGGCTGCCAAAAATTACAAGGAACCGACACACCCTTTATTACCCACAAAGGAGGGCATCATATCTTAAAAAATTAGGATTGATGGCCTGCTGATGACCCTCAAAAACATTAGGAGTAAGGGCCTGCTGGTGACCCTCTAAAACATTACGGGCGAGGACCTGCTGCTGAAACCGACCATCTAAAACATTAGGGGGGAGGGTCTGCTGCAGAGCTGACTCTCTGAAACATTAGGGGTGAGTGCCTGCTGCTGATCTGAGCATGGAAAAAATTATGGGCGAGTGCCTGCTGCTGAGCTGACCATTGAAAAAATTATGGTTGAGGGCCTGCTGGTGAGCTGGCCCTCTAAAACATTATATGTGAAGGTATGCTGGTGAGCTGACCCTCTAAAAGTTTGTAGGTGAGGACCTGCTGGTGAGCTGACCCCCTAAAACATCATATGCGAGGGACTGCACGTGAGCTGACCCTCTAATAGATTGTAGGTGAGGGCCTGCTGGTGAGCTGACCCTCTAGAACATTACATGCGAGGGCCTGCTGGTGAGCTGACCCTCTAGAACATTACATGCGAGGGCCTGCAGGTGAGCTGACTCTCTAAAAGATTGTAGGTGAGAGCCTGCTGTTGAGCTGACCCTCTAAAACATTATATGCAAAGGCCTGTAGGTGAGCTGACCCTCTAAAAGATTGTAGGTGAGGGCCTGCTGGTGATCTGACCCTCTAAAACATTATATGTGAGAGCCTGCCGGTGAGCTGACCCTCTAAAAGATTGTAGGTGAGGGTCTGCTGGTGAGCGGACCCTCTAAAACTTTATATGCGAGGGCCTGCATGTAAGCTGACCCTCTACAACATTATGAGTAAGGGCAGACTAATAAGCATATTGATATGATGGAAGAGGAGGAGTAGGAGGACTAGAAAAGGAAGATTGAACCATATTCCCTTTTTTGTGGTGGAAGGGGTGCATGGGAATACAGTGGAGTAGAGAGGTCAGGGGAAATCCAGGCCTTGTTCATTTTTGTAAGAGACAATCTGTCAGAATTTTCAGTTGACAGGCGGATGCGCTTATCAGTTATTATGCCCCCAGCAGCACTAAAGACCCACTCAAAACGCTGGCAGCAGGGCAGGCCAGCACCTCCAAGGCATACAGCGCCAGTTTGTGCCACATGTCCAGCTTGGACACCCAGTAGTTGTAAGGCACTGAGGGATCATTGAGGACTGTGACACGGTCTGCTATGCACTCCTTCACCATTTTCCCAAATTTTTCCCTCCTTGTGACACTAGGCCGCGCATCAGGGTGAGGGTGCTGGAGGGGTGTCATGAAACTGTCCCAGGCTTTGGAGAGTGTTGCCCTGGCTCTTTTGGAACTGCTGTGTGTTCCCCTTTTCTCCCCTCCTCGGTTGCCCAAGGAACTACGTATTCTGCCGCCGGCGTGGTCAGCTGGAAATGTTTGGAGCAATTTTTCAACAAGGACCTTCTAGTATTGCACCATTTTGCTCATCCTCTCCACCACAATAATGAAATATGAGAAGTTCCCTTTTTTTTGCGGGGGTCGAGAAGGGTGAACAACCAGTAATCGGTGTTGTCCAAAATGAGTAAAACGCTGTGGGTCACGGGAAAGGCAGCCTAACATAAAGTCAGCCATGTGTGCCAGAGTCCCAACAGGCAAGACTTTGCTGTCGTCATCAGGACGATGACTCTCAATCTCCTTATCCTCTTCCTCCTCTTCTGCCCATCCACGCTGAACAGATGGAATTAAACTTCCATGGGTACTACCCTGTGTAGCGGAGGCAACCGTCTCCTGCTTCTGCTCCTCCTCCTCATCATCCAATTTGCGCTGAGAAGACAAACTGAGGGTGGTTTGGCTATCACCCTGTTTAATGTTTTCCCCCATTTCCACGTCTTCCACATGCAAAGTGTCGGCCTTAATGGTGAGCAGCGAGCGTTTGGGTAGACACAGAAGTGGGATGGTGACTCTGATAATAGCATTATCGCCTGCTCACTATCTTCTAAAAACCTCACAGAGGTCAGACATCCATGCCCACTCTTCGCTTGTGAAGAGAGGAATCTGACTGGAAAGTTGACAACCATGTTGCAGCTGGTATTCCACTACTGCCCTCTGCTGCTCCCAAAGCCTGGACATTCATGCGGAACGTCGAGTTCCAGCACGTGCTCACGTCGCACAACAGTCAGTAAGCGGCGTTGACAGACCGCCAGAAGCTATTAATAACTTACGGAAATGGGCACACACGTGGCGCACCTTCACCAGTAGCTCAGTCAAATTGGGGTCGGTTTTGAGAAACCGCTGAACCACTAAGATGAAGGGCTAGGCATGGGATGTGTGTGAGCTTGCCGAGCTCCAAAGCCGCCAACAAGTTATGGCCATTATCAGACACAACAATGCCTGGTTCTAGGTTGATTGGCAAGAGCCACAGCTTAGTCTGGTATCTTATCCCCTCCTACAGCTCTGCGGCAGTGTGCTGTCACCTAAGCAGATCAGCTTAAGCACGGCCTGTTAACGCTTCCCCACTGCAGTGCTACACTTCTTTCATCTAGCGACTGATGGCTGACTGGTGCTGCAAGAGGTTAAAGTGGAGGCGGAGGAGGAGAAGTGGGGATTGGAGCCACTAACGTAGGTGGTGGTGGAAACCCTGAAGGAATTAGGGCCCGCAATCCTTGGCGTCAGTAGCACCTGTGCCATCCCAGGTACAACTCGCTCCACAATGTTCACCCAGTGTGCTGTCAGGGAAATGTAGCATCTCTGGCCGAAAGCACTTGTCCATGTGTCAGTGGTTTAGTAGACCTTCCCAGTAACGGCGTTGGTCAGGGCACAGGTGATGTTACGGGACACATGCTAGTGTAAGGCGGGCATGGCACACTGTGAAAATAAAAAATAGTTGCGGCTGGGGACTGCATAACGAGGGACAGCCGCCGACATCAGGCTGCGGAAGGCCTCAGTGTCCACCATTCTAAATGCAAACATTTCCAGGGCCAGCAATTTGGAAAGTTGTGCTTTTAATGCTGTGGCCTGTGGTTGGGTGGCTGGGTTTTTGCACTTGTGTTCAAATGCCTGGGGTAAGGACATTTGTATGCTGCGCTGGGACATGGAAGTGGATGTGGTCGCTGATGGTGCTTGCGAAGGTCCAGGTGCAGGGCGGGAGGCATCCGGGTCTGCGCCTTCGACATGGAATTGGCCAGCATGTAACACAGGAGAAGAGGAGGCAGTGATGTGACCTGCAGACACTGATTGTGGACCCAGGTGTTCGGCCCACCTACAGTCAGGTCCATAAATATTGGGACAGCGACACAATTCTAACATTTTTGGCTCTATACACCACCACAATGGATTTGAAATGAAACAAACAAAATGTGCTTTAACTGCAGACTGTCAGCTTTAATTTGAGGGTATTTACATCCAAATCAGGTGAACGGTGTAGGAATTACAACAGTTTTCATATGTGTCTCCCAGTTGTTAAGGAACCAAAAGTAACAGGACAATTGGCTTCTCAACTGTTCCATGGCCAGGTGTGTGTTATTTCCCCATTATCTCAATTACAATGAGCAGATAAAAAGGTCCAGAGTTAATTTCAAGTGTGCTATTTGCATTTGGAATCTGTTGCTGTCAAGATGAGATCCAAAGAGCTGTCACTATCAGTGAAGCAAGCCATCATTAGGCTGAAAAAACAAAACAAACCCATCAGAGAGATAGCAAAAACATGACTGTATTAGGATGCTTTGATGCCATGTGGCAGATCATGCTGGTGGTGGTGAGATTGCTAGTGTTCACGCCCCTGCTCATTTTTGTATGGCACAGGTTGCAAATTGCAATTATTTTGTCGTCCGCACTTTCCTCAAAAAAGGGTCAGACTGCGGAACACCTACCCCTTGGCAAGGGAGATTTGCTAGTGAGGTTGCTGGTGTTCAAGCCCCGGCTGTTTTTTGCATGGCACAGGTTGCAAACTACTATTCTTTTGTTGTTCCACATTCTTCAAAAAAGCGCCATACTGCGGAACATCTACCACTTGGCAAGGAAAATTTCCACAAGGCTGTGCTCCGGGGAACAGTTGCGGTCCTGTTTGGTTTGGCCCGCCTTCTCCTTTTTGCCACCCCACTGCCACTTCCAGCCTGTTGCAGTGCTGTGGATATCTCCCCCTCTGTACTGCTGTCCTCGTTCGGCTTGCCGCCTTCCCAGGTTGGGTCAGTGACTTCATCATCCACCACCTCCTCTTCCACTTCCTCACTCTGCTCATCCTCCTGACTTGTTGACCTAACAACAACCTCAGTTATTGACAACTGTGTCTCATCCTCATCATAATCTTCTTGAGACACTAATTGCCGTTGACTTTTTGGCAACTGTGTCTCATCATCATCATCCAGCTCGTGAAACACTAATTGCCATTACCCACTGTCATCTTCGTGTGACTGTGGATGCTCAAGAGTTTCGGAATCAGTGCACAAGATCTCATGTCCCTCTTCAAGCGGGCTTGTCGAGAGGCCCAAATGAAGGAATGGCACTGAAAATAGCTCCTCGGAATATCTGAGTTTGGGATCACTTGTTTGGCAAGACTCTCCATGGTCGGAGGAAGGAGGAACAGGGTGAAGATTGTGTTGACCAGACTCTTGGCTACTGAGACTGGACTTGGTGGAAGACAGGGTGGTGCTTAGCCAACGGAAGCATTATCTGCTGCAATCCAACCGACCACTTGGTCACACTGGTCTGACTTCGATAGCGTTGTCCTGCTCCGCCCATCAAACTGGGACATGAAGCTACGTATCATGGATGATTGTTTTTCTTGTGCTCTGACAGCAGGCACAGTTTCAACGCACCCAGGACTCCGGCCTCTGCATGCACCATCAGCATCACGGCTACTTCCCCGTCCCTTACTGCTTGACTTCTTCATATTAAATTTTATCATATATATGCTTAAAAGTATGTCATACGTACAGTAGCGTAGGATTTGTAAGTGTATGCACCCAAAAATTAAAAAATATATTTGCGATGTGGAAACGTAGATAAAACGTAGATAATGTCTCTGATGTCAGCAGCGGCTAATAAAAAATTACTGGGAATGTTACAGGTATTTGGGATGTGGAAATGTTACACAGGAGAAATACCGCAGATAATGTCGCTGATGTCAGCAGCGGCTAATATAAAATTACAAGGAATGTCATAGGTATTTGGGATGTGGAAACTTTACACAGGAAACGTACTCCAGGTAATGCCACTGTCCACAGAGGAAACCGTTTACAGAAAAAGTAAACTGGATGTTACAGATTTTTTTGGGATGCGCATACGTTACACAGGAGAAATATCGCAGATAATGACGCTGATATCAGCAGCGGCTAATATAAAATAACAGGGAATGTCACAGGTATATTGGATGTGGAAACGTTACACAGGAGAAATACCGCAGATAATGTTGCTGATGTCAGCAGCGGCTAATATAAAAATACAGGGACTGCCACAGGTATTTTGGATGTGGAAACATTACACAGGAGAAATACAGCAGATAATGTTGCTGATGTCACTAGCGGGTAATAAAAAAATTATAGGGAATGTCACAGGTATTTGGGATGTGGAAATGTTACACAGGAGATGTACCCCAAGTAATGTCACTGTCCGCTGCGGACACCGTCTACCAAAAAGGTACAATGGATGTCACTGATATTTTTGGGATGTGCACACGTTACACACGAGAAATACTGCAGATAATGTCGCTGATGTCACTAGCGGCTAATAAAAAATTACAGGGAATGTCACAGGTATTTGAAATGTGGAAACGTTACACAGGAGATGTACCCCAGGTAATGTCACTGTCCACAGCGGACACCGTCTACGGAAAAAGTACACTGGATGTCACTGATATTTTTTGGATGTGCACACGTTACACAAGAGAAATACCGCAGATAATGTTGCTGATGTCAGCAGCGGCTAATATAAAATTACAGGGAATTTCACAGGTATTTTGGATGTGGAAATGTTACACAAGAGAAATACCGCAGATAATGTTGCTGATGTCAGCAGCGGCTAATATAAAATTACAGAGAATTTCACAAGTATTTGGGATGTGGAAACGTTACACAGGAGATGTAGCGCAGCGAATGTCACTGTCCGCAGCAGATACCGTCTACGGAAAAAGTACACTGGATGTCACAGATATTTTTCTGATGCGCACACGTTACACAGGAGAAATACCCCAGATAATGTTGCTGATGTCAGCAGTGGCTAGGATTTGTAAGTGTATGTGCCCAAAAATTAAAAAAGATATTTGGGATATGGAAACGTAGATAAAACGTAGATAATGTCGCTGATGTCAGCAGTGGCTAATAAAAAAATTACTGGGAATGTTACAGGTATTTGGGATGTGGAAATGTTACACAGGAGAAATACCGCAGATAATGTCGCTGATGTCAGCAGCGGCTAATATAAAATTACAAGGAATGTCATAGATATTTGGGATGTGGAAACATTACACAGGAAACGTACCCCAGGTAATACCACTGTCCACAGAGGACACCGTTTACAGAAAAAGTAAACTGGATGTTACAGATTTTTTGGGGATGCGCATACGTTACACAGGAGAAATATCGCAGATAATGACGCTGATATCAGCAGCGGCTAATATAAAATAACAGGGAATGTCACAGGTATATTGGATGTGGAAACGTTACACAGGAGAAATACCTCAGATAATGTCATTGATGTCACCAGCAGCTAATAAAAAATTACAGGGAATGTCACAGGTATTTGGGATGTGGAAACCTTACACAGGAGATGTACCCCAGTTAATGTCATTGTCCGCAGCGGACACCGTCTACGAAAAAGGTACATTGGAAGTCACTGATATTTTTGGGATGCGCACACGTTACACACGAGAAATACCTCAGATAATGTCGCTGATGTCACTAGCAGCTAATAAAAAATTACAGGGAATGTCACAGGTATTTGAAATGTGGAAACGTTACACAGGAGATGTACCCCAGGTAATGTCACTGTCCACAGCGGACACCGTCTACGAAAAAAGTACACTGGATGTCACTGATATTTTTGGGATGTACACACGTTACACAAAAGAAATACCGCAGATAATGTTGCTGATGTCAGCAGCGGCTAATATAAAATTACAGAGAATTTCACAAGTATTTGGGATGTGGAAACGTTACACAGGAGATGTAGCGCAGCGAATGTCACTGTCCGCAGCAGATACCGTCTACGGAAAAAGTACACTGGATGTCACAGATATTTTTCTGATGCGCATACGTTACACAGGAGATATACCGCAGATAATGTTGCTGATGTCAGCAGTGGCTAATATAACATTACAGGGAATTTCACAGGTATTTGGGATGTAAAAACGTTACATAGGAGAAATACCTCAGATAATGTCATTGATGTCACCAGCAGCTAATAAAAAAATACAGGGAATGTCACAGGTATTTGGGATGTGGAAACCTTACACAGGAGATGTACCCCAGGTAATGTCATTGTCCGCAGCGGACACCGTCTACGAAAAAGGTACAATGGATGTCACTGATATTTTTGGGATGTGCACATGTTACACACGAGAAATACCTCAAATAATGTCATTGATGTCACCAGCAGCTAATAAAAAATTACAGGGAATGTCACAGGTATTTGGGATGTGGAAACCTTACACAGGAGATGTACCCCAGTTAATGTCATTGTCCGCAGCGGACACCGTCTACGAAAAAGGTACAATGGATGTCACTGATATTTTTGGGATGCGCACACGTTACACACGAGAAATACCTCAGATAATGTCGCTGATGTCACTAGAAGCTAATAAAAAATTACAGGGAATGTCACAGGTATTTGAAATGTGGAAACGTTACACAGGAGATGTACCCCAGGTAATGTCACTGTCCAAAGCGGACACCGTCTACGAAAAAAGTACACTGGATGTCACTGATATTTTTGGGATGTACACACGTTACACAAGAGAAATACCGCAGATAATGTTGCTGATGTCAGCAGCGGCTAATATAAAATTACAGAGAATTTCACAAGTATTTGGGATGTGGAAACGTTACACAGGAGATGTAGCGCAGCGAATGTCACTGTCCGCAGCAGATACCGTCTACGGAAAAAGTACACTGGATGTCACAGATATTTTTCTGATGCGCACACGTTACACAGGAGATATACCGCAGATAATGTTGCTGATGTCAGCAGTGGCTAATATAACATTACAGGGAATTTCACAGGTATTTGGGATGTAAAAACGTTACATAGGAGAAATACCTCAGATAATGTCATTGATGTCACCAGCAGCTAATAAAAAATTACAGGGAATGTCACAGGTATTTGGGATGTGGAAACCTTACACAGGAGATGTACCCCAGTTAATGTCATTGTCCGCAGCGGACACCGTCTACGAAAAAGGTACAATGGATGTCACTGATATTTTTGGGATGTGCACACGTTACACACGAGAAATACCTCAGATAATGTCATTGATGTCACCAGCAGCTAATAAAAAATTACAGGGAATGTCACAGGTATTTGGGATGTGGAAACCTTACACAGGAGATGTACCCCAGTTAATGTCATTGTCCGCAGCGGACACCGTCTACGAAAAAGGTACAATGGATGTCACTGATATTTTTGGGATGCGCACACGTTACACACGAGAAATACCTCAGATAATGTCGCTGATGTCACTAGCGGCTAATAAAAAATTACAGGGAATGTCACAGGTATTTGAAATGTGGAAACGTTACACAGGAGATGTACCCCAGGTAATGTCACTGTCCACAGCGGACACCGTCTACGAAAAAAGTACACTGGATGTCACTGATATTTTTGGGATGTACACACGTTACACAAGAGAAATACCGCAGATAATGTTGCTGATGTCAGCAGTGGCTAATATGAAATTACAGGGAATTTCACAGGTATTTTGGATGTGGAAATGTTACACAAGAGAAATACCGCAGATAATGTCGCTGATGTCAGCAGCAGCAGCTAATATAAAATTACAGAGAATTTCACAAGTATTTGGGATGTGGAAACGTTACACAGGAGATGTAGCGCAGCGAATGTCACTGTCCGCAGCAGATACCGTCTACGGAAAAAGTACACTGGATGTCACAGATATTTTTCTGATGCGCACACGTTACACAGGAGATATACCGCAGATAATGTTGCTGATGTCAGCAGTGGCTAATATAACATTACAGGGAATTTCACAGGTATTTGGGATGTGAAAACGTTACATAGGAGAAATACCTCAGATAATTTCACTGATGTCACCAGCAGCTAATAAAAAATTACAGGGAATGTCACAGGTATTTGGGATGTGGAAACCTTACACAGGAGATGTACCCCAGTTAATGTCACTGTTCGCAGCGGACAATGTCTATGAAAAAAGTACACTGGATGTCATTGATATTTTTGGGATGTGCACACGTTACACAGGAGACGTAGCGCAGCTAATGTCACTGTACGCAGCGGCTAATATAAAATTACATGGAATGTCCCAGGTATTTGGGATGTGGAAACGCTACACAGGAGAAATATTGCAGATAATGTCGCTGTTGTCACCAGCGGCTAATAAAAAATTACAGGGAATGTCACAGATATTTGGGATGTGGAAGCGTTATACAGGAGATGTATCCCAGGTAATGTCACTGTCCGCAGTGGACACCGTCTATGGAAAAAGTACACTGGATGTCACTGATATTTTTGGGATGTGCACACGTTAGACAGGCGATGTAACACAGATAATGTCGCTGTCTGCAGAGGCCTAACTATTTAAAGCTATTTAGAGCAGGGTGCGCCTATAATAGATATTGCTGCCACACACAATAGTCCTTTAAAGGACTTTTATGTCTGTAAAGTTTTAGCTATTGCTGCCGCCACACACAACAATAGTCCTTGAAAGGATTTTTGTGTCTTTGACAAGTTTTTGTGAAAACAATTCACTCCCTACACTATCTTTCCCTTCTTCAGCACAGCTCTCCCTAACACTGAGCCGAATACATGTCATTGGGTGCTTGTTCCAGCCAGCCAATCACTGTAATGGCAGTAACCAACATGGCTATGGCACTACAGTGAAGGGCAGTACTTACCTGCACGTTTATTGGCTGCATAGCAGCCAACAAGTGTGCGGGGAATGAGACTCGAGCATTGCGCTCGAGCACATGCAGTGTTCGCACGAATACCGCCATGGGCCGAGCATCGAGATGCTTGAGCTGAACTGGTGTTCGGCCGAGCATACTCAATCAACACTACTGATCAGCCAATCAGATATTGATGACCTAAGGATGTAGCAGGGTTAACACTCAAACTCTTAACACTTAACACATTGAAAAGCAATTGAAGGTGTCGGCTTAACACAACTAGTTAACACGTCGAGTTAAGCATGTGTGTTAACTGTACTACATACTACTATTACTGCTACTACTCTACTACTACTGTATTCTGAGGATGGGAGGGGGGGCACCATTTCAGTTTTCGACATAGCAGAAAGGCTAGATGCAGCCCTGCCAGAAGAAAGAAGGGGGATGCCAGATGCAGAGGGTGCCACCTGGGTGCCATCTGTCAGGGGTTGCCAGATGCAATTAGCGCTTTCATTAATACAGATGGATATGGTCATTGCTAGAGCACCTGGTAGCTGGGGGTCCTTTCACTTACTAGTCCTTTCACTGCTCAGCTCCCTGCACTCCTTCCCTCCTCCAGGAGCCTCTCTGCTTCACCATTCGTGATTGTGCTGCTGGACTGTGTAGGAGGTACCAGGAATCCACCTGTGCACTCGTCCCACACAGCGCTGCAGCGCACTCTGTGCCTGCAGGGGTGTGCTGGAAGTGATCTAATCATCAGGAACTGGGCAAGGTAAGTAGTTACTGTTTTTTTTTTTTTTTTTTTTTTTTCATTTTATTAACACTGAAGGGCACAGAGAAGGCATTACTACTTTGAAAGGGGCACAGAGAGGGTATTACTATTGTGAAGGGGGCACAGAGAGGTCATTACTACTGTGAAGGGGGCACAGAGAGGGCATTACTACTGGGTATGCCTCATGTCAAAGAATGCCCTTCCTGACTTGGCAATACAAAAACATGCAGAGAGGGCATTACTACTGTGAAGGTGTACAGGGAGGGTATTACTACTGTGAAAGGGGCACAGAGAGAGCATTACTACTGTAAAGGGGGCACAGAGAGCGCATTACTACTGTGAAGGGGGCAGAGAGAGGGCATTACTACAGGGGAAGGGGCACCATGATGGCGTAACTACTGTGAGGGGCACAATATGGGCATAACTACTGTGAAGGAGAAAAATGAAGGCATCACAACCGTGAGAGGCACAATGTTTTAAAGTATGTGGAGTGCCAAAGAAAAGACCCGCCCCAGGTGGCAAACACTTTAGGCACCCAACTGCTTCTTTCATTCAAATTTGGCGCATATGTGTCCTGGTCCCTGCCTCGTGTTAATGCCCTCCCTGATCCGGCAATACAAAGACAAATTGTTTTTTTCAAAGGTTCAATTTTAAATAGGGAGTAAAAAATTTGCTGTGGGGCCCAGTCAGTTCTAGACAGGCTGTCTAGAACTTCACCAGATTTATCACAGGGGCTCAGGCCGGATGATAAATCCAGTGTTGGGATACATATCTCTAACTCTATACCAACCATTGGTTTGCTTAGTTTGACACTGATTTTTACACCAGAATTGTGCAGAAATTGTGGTGCAAAATGATGCATCTTAGGCCCCACCCTTTCCTGTGACGCATTACCCACTTTCCATTAAGCCCCTCCCCCTTGTTGATCATGTCAGAAAGTGTAAAAACCCTAGATGCACCAAATTGTGTCAGTTTGAATAACTTTTTTTAGGCGGACTCATTATAAATCATTATAAATACAAATCTGGGCCATCAATCGTTTATATGGAGAATAAAACATTAAAACCACTGATAACATACAGTAGATTATTTTTTGACTCCTGTCAAGCGGTGGGACATGGACAAGCAAAATGATCCGAGTGACATGGTTCTTGACAACACTACTGATGCATTTGTGGTTGTTCGCCAGTGAATCTTATGCAACCAGATTGTCAGATGTTTAAGGGGTTGTCCAGGATTTTTATGTTGATGGCTTATCTCATATTATAGGCAGAGAGCCTGACATCCCAATGATCAGCTGTGCCAAAGTAGCTTTGTTGCCGGAATTGTACAGATCCAGTTCGAAACAGTTGATCCGGGGGAAATGTTGTGTCAGACCCCCACCAATCAGATATTAAGGGACTATCCTGAGTGTAGCCAACTTTATAATATTCAGCTAGTGTCCATTATATCAAGCCATGTCAACCAGATCTGTTTAATTTTGTTCACAACTTGTTTATAGCTATTCATGGTTTTGATCAGTAATGAAATGTATAGTGCCTTGCAAAAATATTCACCCCCTTGACTTTTTTCGTGTTTTGTTACATTACAGCCTTATGTTCAATGTTTTGTTAATCTGAATTTTATGTGATGGATCAGAACACAAAAGTCTAAGTTGGTGAAGTGAAATAAGAAAAATATATAAATAAAACAACTGTTTAGAAATAGAAAACAGAAAATTTGCATGTGCGTATGTATCCACTCCCTTTGTTAGGAAGCCCATGAAAAGCTCTGGTGCAACCAATTACCTTTAGAAGTCACATAATTAGTGAAATAATGTCACCTGTGTGCAATATAAGTGTCACATGATCTGTCAATACATATACACACCTTTTTTTAAAGGCCCCAGAGGCTGCAAGTCAGGGTTAGGTTATCAAAAATATCCAAATCTTTGATGATCCCCAGAAGCACCATCAAATCTATCATAACCAGCGCCAGAACGGAATGGTTGTGTGCATCTGAGCCCCGCTACACAGGCTCTCCTCTACCTTAGCCCACGCCAGCTAACCCAGCCAAACTGGTCAAAATCGGGAACGCTAAACCTGGGGAACCTTCCCACCAGCATAAATTGACTCCAGGATGCGGTGAAATGGACAAATTTATTAAGAAAACCGCCGCCATCGCTGGAGCCAGAGAACCAAAGATGGCACCCACAGCTCAGAGCGACACTAAAGAAGGCGGGCCAGAAGCAAGGGAAGGTAATAGTGAACCAGAGGAGACAGGGAGCAAACAGAGCCTCCCGATATCTAGAAAGTTCCTGAAAATGGCTTTAGCTAAAGCTATGGAGCCACTAATTAACAAGCTCTCCTCCCTCCGTCAAGACATCAGACATGTTGGAGGTAGAGTTGAGGCCCTAGAGATGGCGCAGACTGCCATACTTGAATTCCAAACTGCCACCACCACTAGCCTGCAAAAATGCCAAAAATAACTGAACGCGGTCTACACAGCCCTGGAAGACCAAGGAAACCTTGGAAGGAGGAACAACATAAGATTTCGTGGAGTGCCAGAGTCAGTCCCATCATGTGAGGTACCTGAGAAAAATATATAGAAATACCTACTAGGCCCAGACTACCCCAGCCAATCACCATAGAAAGGGCCCACCTTGCACTTTGCCCTCGTTCAAAGCCCTCAGAACCACCTAGAGACATAATATGCCGCTTTTTTAACTACCAAGAAAAGGAAGCGGTTTCATCCAAAGCGCGTGGCACGTCCGACGTGCTATTTGCAAACAATAAAATAAATATCTACCAGGATCTAGATCCAGTGACCCTCAAAAAGCGCAGAGCAGTCAGATCTTTAACCAACAGGCTCAGATTCAATAACGTGTCATACCATTGGACTTTTCCCTTTGGGCTCTCTTTTTTCCATAATGGCCAATGCATCACTATCCGGTCTCACGCGGACCTAGGCCAAGTATACGATCACCTGGAGATTTTGCCTTTGGAGATTAAAAACTGGGACCTCATCCAGGACCTGGAGTTTCTCCCGGAAATCCCAAAGATTACCCCATTTGAAATCCACCAGACCCCGAGGGCCCAATGCCCAAAAAAGAAGAATGCACTTCTGTGGCGAAACCAACCTCGCCACTGGGTTTTGGAGGGGCCTGGCTACCAGCCTCTTGCCCCAGGATTATGGGCCCTCTCATCAGCCAGGCTTCCTTTGTTCACAAAGGACTTGTACTAACTTGAACCCCTGGTCTAATTCGTGCCATTTTGGGATGTTAAATGACTATGTGTATTGAAAAGGGTGGGACATTGTATACGTTGAGTAGTGAGGTCTGTTCCATTGTCTCTCAGTGTGTATTGGCGATGTCCTTTGTCCTGAGAGATAATTGAATTACGTCTCAGTTGTCTCCAGGACAGAAAACATTGTGTATTCGCCTGCCTGTGATGATTGCATCAACCCAAAGTGAGGTAATTGTATCGCGGGCAGAGGGGAGGATTTTGTGTGGGAGTGTCTGAGTGTATTGTACGTGGTTATTGGCTGTTTTTACAAAACCCTGTGGGTGGTAACCTTGTTGGAAAATATGTATAAATCAATGATTGTGTGTCCAAATAAAGAGTTCCTGTTTTACCCTTTACCATGTTGAGGCTGGTGTTTGGGTAACTGATCGACACTGGGGGATTGCTATACGCTGAAGATTTGCTATACTCTCTTGGCATAACTACTAGCTCTTGTAAGAGCTGTTCCTGCTCTCTGGTTTTAGGAGAGGTTCACCCACTGGAGCCTGGAGCCTTGTTGTAGGTCCAGGGTGGGTAGGAGACGGTGAGACCTCAACCAAGCTTCAGCAGTTCGTGGGGTCTGCAGTGCATACGGTGTCAAGTGGAGTGCGTGGAGTCCTCGGAAAGCACTAGGAGCATCTATCGACGGAGATACCCGGTCGGGGTGCCAGGAGATCCGTTACATTGGTGGCAAGTAGTGAAATGGCGTCCTAGTGAGAGGAGAAGCAGCTCGGAGACACCGTTCGTGGATTTTACAATTTGAGGGCAACGCATGTCCTTGTACAGCGCTCCTGGCTACAGCAATATGGATGGCGTTGGTTCCTGCACAGCATTCCATAAGGAAGATCACCCAGATTACAGGGATGCCGAGCGGAAAGGCATATGGCACCAGGCCCTGGAGAACGTGCAGCGTCGGAGGGGTGAGAGTCTTCCCAGTGAGGAGCAGAGATTATGAATGCGATTGGCGCTGCGACTACCTCTACTGGGAGAGCAACCATTGACGGAGTGGGTGTCAGAGCTTGAGACACTGGTATGGCAGGAAACCTGGCTGGATGACGCTTACCAAGCACCATGGTGGGACACAGTACGACAGTCTCCATGGATGGAGGAGTACGCCAAGCCCGAGGGTGAGGAATATAATGGCCCTGGTTTATTGTGGGAGTCTTTTAAAGACATTGACTTTGGGAGCACAGAAGAGTCTAGATTTTGGGACATTACTGACTACAGGGGGGACTTGCACAATTGGCCTACAACTAGTGGGGTGAGGGTAGATCTGACCTTTCTGGTCCAAAGGGAGTGGAAACTGGAGGAAGATTATCAACAGTTGTTTCGCTCCATTCAAGCCCAGCGCAAGATACAAGACAGTTGGATACCAGGCCCAGATCTGCAGCCCTACCCCTGGCAAGTCACAGCTGAGGTATCCCCTACTTCCTCACCAACTGTGGAGGTAGGGGACTTCATAGACTGGTACTGGGAGAAACCCCAGGTGGGCAGGTGGAGATGGGACCGTAGTCACTCCACCGGCCCAACAGGGTGGCTGGGCAGGCGGCCCAGATCCCCAACTGCCACTGGGAGTACAGGGAGAGGAGATTGTCGGTCCCTCATCTCTGCAACAACCAGAATCACTGGTAGTGGAGACAGTCGGTCTCACTACCCAGCGGCAGTATACTCTACAGAGAGAGGAGACAGTCGGTCTCTCTTCCCAGCGGCAGGTAGCATCCCGGGGGGGGGAGTTGGTCAGTCCCTCACCCCTGCAACAACCAGCTACAGAGGTAGGGGACCTCATAGACTGGTCCTGGGGGTAAACCCATATGGCAGGTGGAGATGGGACCGAGATCTCAGCCAAAGGCGTTCCGGGCATGCTGGGAATTGTAGTTTTGCAACAGCTAGAGGCACGCTGGTTGGGAAACACTGGCATATGCCCATTCCCCTCCTTATATGCCAGTGTTTCCCAACCAGTTTACCTCCAGCTGTTGCAAAACTACATAAAACTGTTATAATTAGTATCGGTGAGTACTTAAATAAAAGTATCGGTACTCGGCCTTAAAAAATGGTATCGGGACATCCCTACTTTTGATACGGGGGTCCCTCTTCAAACACTGGAGCATGAAGGCCCCCATTTGCACTAAACTGGAGTGGAGCGGTGGAGTGGCCTGGCTCCTGCTCATCATCCAGGATAATGTTGTCCTCGTTCTCCTCACCCCAGCCACGGACAACACCAGTGATCCCTGAAAAGTTTAAAGCATGCTCTTCTTGCTTCTCCTATGCCCCAGCACCACCCTCCTCTGACTCCTCTTCAGACTCCTGTTGTTCACTTGTCTCATATGGAGTAGCCCCACCCCTGGAAATTCATCCAGCATTGCAACTTCCTCATCTTCCTGCTCCTGCTCCTCGGTGGCTTGATCAATGACACAACACAATGCACGCTCCAGAAAGAAGGCGTAAGGTACGATGTCACTGATGGCGCCCTGGCTGCGACTGATTAGTTTGGTGATCTCATCAAATGGCTGCAAAAGTCTGCATGTGTCGCGCATGAGCAGCCACTGGCGTGGTGAAAAAAAAAAAAGCTCCCCAGAACCTGTCCTGCTGCAGAGTTTATTAGACAATGGAACAAAGACCTGGACCACTTTTTTTTTTTGGGGGGGGGGGGGGGGGAATTGGCCACATTCTTATCTCCCCACACAAATCTTCCAGATGCATCAGATTGCAGGAAAATAGTTATAAAATTATCACAAGATGGTACAAAACCCCTGACAAGACATGCTTGTTCTCAACGTCTGCCTCCGGCGCATGTTGGAGATGTCTGAAAGAGAGAGAAACTTTTCTCCACATATGGTGGGAACGCCCCACAATCCACCAATCCTGAACATCTACCCCCTATTCACGTTGGCTCAGAGCTACAACTATGCAATTATATGATAATGTCAGCGAGGTTCCTAATTCCAAAATTTTGGCTCTCTGAGGACGTCCCATCACTGGAACAATGGTCTCTTAACCTCCTCAGGACCGCCGTACGCAGGATTGCGTCTTTGCGGCGGTCCTGTTACTCTGGGTGGACGCGCCGGTGCGCCCTCTCGCGAGACGCGAGATTTTGGGCAAAGCCGGCCCGCGCATGCGCATCGCGGGCCGGCAAAATTGAAAAGACAAGTTCGTCATCAACCTGCCAGCCAATGATCGTCGCTGGCAGGTTGATGATTTTTAAAAAAACGAATCAGAAGCCAGTTAACACATCATATTTGTAAAAATTTTTGTTTTTTGATCACTGCACAATCATATTACACGCGCTGCGGCGATAAAAAATCTGTTTTGATATTTTTTATCAACTGCAGCGGCCTCCGGTACTTCGCTAGCCTCCCATTTGTAAGACAGGCTTGCTTTTTTTCTTAGGTAGTCTCAGGGAATACCCCTAAATTTAGTAGTCCAAATGTCAAACAGGGGGTATTCTTCTGAAGAGGCCTACAGGCTTCTGACCCAGTCGGATGAGGAATGGGAACCCTCATCTGACGAATCTAGCGGGTCAGAATATGAACCTGTAGAAAGCAGTGGCAGTCTGACCCAAAGTTTGGACGAGGAGGTTGAGGTCCCTCATAGCACCAGGCGTACCCGGCCCCTTGTTGTTAGACCACAGGTTGCGCAGGATCCATTTCAAGGGCAGCAGAGTGGGGCTGGCGCTGTCGGATTACGTAGTGAGACATACACCAGCAGCGCAGCCCATCCTGGACCTAGTACCAGCACTGCCGTACAACATGGTGAAGTGGCGAGCACCAGAAAGGCAGTTGAAGCTGGTACGGTGGCACGTGCAATAGTTACCCCGTCGCAGCCACCGCACAGACAGGCCCGTAGAGCCCCTAGAGTCCCTGAGGTGCTGGCAAACCCTGATTGGCAGTCCCCAACTTCAGCCGCACCTGTAGTTCCCCCTTTCACCGCCCAGTCTGGAGTTCGGGTTGAGACAGCTCAGATCGGTTCGGCCCTGGGATTTTTGAGCTGTTCTTGACTGCGGAGCTCTTGGACTTAGTTGTGGCAGAAACAAATCGGTATGCCACTCAATTTATAGCCGCCAATCCGGGAAGCTCTTATGCCCAGTCTTTTAAAAAATTTCTGGGCCTTCTCCTGAACATGGGTCTAACCAAAAAGCATGAATTGCGGTCATATTGGTCCACGAACCCGATTCATCACATGCCCATGTTCTCTGCTGCTATGTCTAGGACACGTTTTGAGACCATCCTGCGTTTCCTGCACTTTAGCGCCAACACCACCTCCCGTCCCAGATGCCACTCAGCTTTTGACCGGCTCCACAAAATTCGGCCCCTCATAGACCACTTCAACCAGAAATTTGCAGATTTGTATACCCCTGAGCAAAACATCTGCGTAGACGAGTCCCTTATACATTTTACCGGGCGCCTTGGCTTCAAACAATACATCCCAAGCAAGCGCGCCCAGTATGGGGTCAAATTGTATAAGCTCTGTGAAAGGGCCACAGGCTATACCCACAAATTTCGGATCTATGAGGGAAAAGATCAGACCCTGGAGCCGGTCGGTTGCCCTGACTACCTGGGGAGCAGTGGGAAGACAGTCTGGGACTTGGTGTCACCCTTATTTGGCAAGGGGTACCATCTTTATGTGGACAATTTTTACACAAGTGTGCCCCTCTTCAGGCATTTGTTCCTAGAACAGATTGGCTGCTGTGGCACCGTGCGACCTAGTCGCCGGGGCTTCCCCCAACGGCTCGTTACCACCCGTCTTGCAAGGGGGGAGAGGGCTGCCTTGTGTAACGAAGAACTGCTCGCAGTGAAATGGAGATACAAGCGTGACATTTACATGCTCTCCTCCATTCACGCAGACACGACAATCCAAATTGAACGGGCAACCAGTGTCATTGAAAAGCCCCTCTGTGTCCAAGACTATAATGCGCTCATGGGAGGGGTGGACTTCAATGAGGAGATGTTGGCTCCCTATTTAGTTTCCCGACGCACCAGACGCTGGTTTAAGAAGGTGTCTGTATATTTGATTCAATTGGCTGCATATAATAGTTTTGTTCTCTACAGTAAGGCTGGGAGAACAGGATCCTTCCTCAAATTTCAGGAAGAGATCATCGCGAACCTCCTGTATCCAGGAGGTTCCGTGGCCCCAACCACCAGTGTAGTGAGCCGTTTACACGAGCGACATTTCCCCAGTGTTGTTGCTAGTACCTCAAACCGACCGCCACCCCGAAAAAAATGTCGTGTCTGTAGCAGGAGTGGAATAAGGTGTGACACCCGCTATTTCTGTCCTGACTGCCCTGACCACCCTGCCCTATGCTTTGGAGAGTGTTTCCGGAAGTACCACACACAGGTACACTATTAGCATAGGGATTGCATTTCACAGGACAGGCACACAGGGCTATTAGGGCCCTTTCACTCACAGCTGCTGCAAACCTCTCCTTTCACCTGGGATAAAGTGCATAATGTACTTCGCCACATCTTTGGCCGATTTGCGCTTTGCACATTGTCCCATGGGGAAGGAGAGGTTTGTCCTATAAAGGTAAAAAAAAAAAAAAAAAAAAGCACCGGTAAGCAAAAAAGTTAACGTTAAAGTTTCTTTTTTGTTTAGTTTTTTTTACCTTCCAGGTGGACCAACCAATCGACTAGCTGCAGCACTGATGTGCATTCTGACAGAAGCATTGCGCTGCTGTCAGATTACACAAAAGTCGGTGTATGCGGCACTGCAAGACGAGATTTCTCCTCTGCAGTAAAAGATACGTTTGCCGAGGCATATGAGCTGAGGAGACGGCGGTGTTCATATGCTTTGGCAAACACTTTGTATATAAAAAACAAATAAAAATCCTTTCCCCTCCTTTTTTTTTTTTTTGGGCAGAGATTTTTTCATCCACATTGATCTATGCGAATGAAGAAATCTGTGCCGTTCATTTTTTCTTTCAGCCCAGAGGCTGAACGGGAAAAAAAAATCTCATTACCTGTATGCTCAATATAAGGAGAATAGCAGAAACTCCTAATGCTGGCCATACATGTAATGATTGCGGAGACCCTCAAATGCCAGGGCAGTACAAACACCCCACAAATAACACCATTTTGGAAAGAAGACACCCCAAGGTATTCGCTGAGGGGCATATTGAGTCCATGAAAGATTGAAATTTTGGTCTCAAGTTAGCGGAAAGGGAGATTTTGTGAGAAAAAACTAAAAATAATCAATTTCCGCTAACTTGTGCCAATTTTTTTTTTTCTATGAACTCGGCTTGCCCCTCATTGAATACCTTGGGGTGTCTTCTTTCCAAAATGGGGTCACATGTGGGGTATTTATACTGCCCTGGCTTTTTAGGGGCCCTAAAGCGTGAGAAGAAGTCTGGGATCCAAATGTCTAAAAATGCCCTCCTAAAAGGAATTTGGGCCCCTTTGTGCCCTAGGCTGCAAAAAAATGTCACACATGTGGTATCACCGTACTCAGGAGAAGTTGGGGAATGTGTTTTGGGGTGTCATTTTACATATACCCATGCTGGGTGAGAGAAATATCTTGGTCAAATGCCAACTTTGTATAAAAAAATGGGAAAAGTAGACTTTTGCTGAGATATTTATCTCACCCAGCATGGGTATATGTAAAATTACACCCCAAAACACATTCCCCAACTTCTCCTGAGTACGGCGATACCACATGTGTGACACTTTTTTGCAGCCTAGGGGCGCAAAGGGGCCCATATTCCAAAGAGCACCTTTCGGATTTCACAGGCCATTTTTTACAGGTTTTGATTTCAAACTACTTCTCACGCATCTGGGCCCCTAAAATGCCTGGGCAGTATAACTACCCCACATGACCCCATTTTGGAAAGAAGACGCCTGAAGGTATTCCGTGAGGGGCATGGCAAGTTCCTAGAATTTTTTATTTTTTGTCACAAGTTAGCGGAAAATTATGATTTTTTTATTTTATTTTACAAACTCTCATATTCCACTAACTTGTGACAAAAAATACAAACTTCCATGAACTCCCTATGCCCATCATGAAATACCTTGGGGTGTCTTCTTTCCAAAATGGGGTCACTTGTGGGGTAGTTATACTGCCCTGGCATTTTAGGGGCCCAGATGCGTGAGAAGTAGTTTGAAATCAAAATCTGTAAAAAATGGCCTGTGAAATCCGAAAGGTGCTCTTTGGAATGTGGGCCCCTTTGCGCCCCTAGGCTGCAAAAAAGTGTCACACATGTGGAAAATGCATGTGGGAGACTCCCAAAATGTATGGAGGAAGGTCCTCTGGTCTGATGAGAATAAAATTTAACTTTTCGGCCATCAAAGAAAACGCTATGTCTGGCGCAAACCCAACACATCACCCAAAGAACACCATCCCCCCAGTGAAACATTGTGGTGGCAGCATCATGCTGTGCTGATTTTTTTCAGAAGCCGGGACTGGGAAACTGATCAGAAATGAGGGAAAATAGATAGTGCAAAATACAGGGCTATTCTTGAGCAAAACCTGTACCACTTTGTGCCTGATTTGAGCTAGGACGGAGGTTCACCTTCCAGCAGGACAATTGCCCCAAACACACTGCTAAAGCAACACTTGAGTAGTTTAAGGGGAAACATGTAAATGTGTTGGAATGGCCTAGTCAAAGCCCAGATCTCAATCCAATAGAAAATCTGGGGTCAGACGTAAAGATTGCTGTTCACAAGCGCAAAACATCCAACTTGAAGGAGCTGGAGCAGTTTTGCAAGGAGGAATAGGCAAAAATCCCAGTGGTAAGATGTGGCAAGCTCATAGAGACTTATCCAAATCCTATTTGTTGTTTGCTTCACAATAAAAAATAAAAAAAATCTTCAAAGTTGTGGGCATGTTCTGTAAATTAAATGATGCAAATCTTCAAACAATCCATGTTCATTCCAGGTTGTGAGGCACCAAAACAAGAAAAAAGTCAAAGGGGGTGAATACTTTTGCAAGGACACTGTATGTGTAGTCAAAATACATAAGCTAAAGGCTCAAAAAATCTATGTGCAAAATATAGCAAGCAAATGCTTGCACAGGCTGGCTTTATTTCTTTTCTCATAGTGTAACATTTTCCTTCTTCATTACTAAGTGAGAAATTACTCTCTTTTTTTGCAAACTTTTCACCTTCTTTGTTGCAAATCCATAGTCACCCAAAAAAAAAAGCCCACATTTTTGTCATTATGTCAGTGACGAAGAAAATCACAACCCAGCAGGCTTTTACACCACATGCATCCAGAACCCCTAATTCTTTTGGCAAAGTATGAAATCATTCTTCCACTGATCTCACTTGTGGTCAGGCCTTAGAATAGGACAATCCGTCAATGCGCTGATTTGGTTCAGCAGGTGTTGGCTGTGCAATCGTTCATTCCCGGCTAATCTGCTAGCGGCTGTCAAGGGTTATAGAGTATATATTGAGTTTGTGTCAGGCTGGGATGACCAATAGCTCCCAGCCGCGGAATGTGCTCTGACAGTGATGATATTACTGAATTAAACTAGGTGATGGATGTTCCCGAGGCCTGCAAACAAAGAGACCTTGAACTGTCTTAAAAAAAAAAAAAAAAAAAAGACGATCCATTTTACTTGATGGAGCCGCCCTTAAATAATAACAACATAAATATATATAGGAACCAGCAGCCATGGATGGAAGGGAATAAAACAAGAACTACTGAAGCTTTAGGAACAAAATCTTGAAATCCTTGATATATGTATAGATCAATTTCCCATAAGGTATGAAGTGGCCCAAAATAAATGTAATCAACATGTTCTGTAATATGGTTAGCCTAAAAGATTTTTTCAACTATAAGTAAAGAGTTATATTACTCGTCTACTTATTGCCTTGTTTTTGCAGGAATTATTATTAGTGGCATCTTGTTAATGAGCATTTAGCATCACACCTTTTAGGAGATTAGTCAAACTCTTAGGCCTCTTTCACACGGGCGAGATTTCCGCACGGGTGCAATGCGTGGTGTGAACGCATTGCACCCGCACTGAATCCGGACCCATTCATTTCTATGGGGCTGTGTACATGAGCGCTGATTTTCATGCATCACTTGTGCGTTGCGTGAAAATCGCAGCAAGCTCTATTTCGTGCATTTTTCACGCAACGCAGGCCCCATAGAAGTTAATGGGACTGCGTGAAAATCGCAAGCATCCGCAAGCAAGTGCGGATGGATTTTCACGCATGGTTGCTAGGAGATGATCAGGATGGGGACCCGATCATTATATTATTTTCCCCTTTAACATGGTTATAAGGGAAAATGATAGCATTCTTAAAACAGAATGCTTAGTAAAATAGGGCTGGAGGGGTTAAAAAAATAATAATAATAATTTAACTCACCTTAATCCACTTGTTCGCGCAGCCAGACTTCTCTTCTGTCTTCATCTATGAGGAAAAGGACCTGTGGTAACGTCACTGCGCTCATCACGTGGTCCATCACATGATCCATCACCATGGTAATGGATCATGTGATGGACCATGTGATGAGCATGTGATGAGCGCAGTGACGTCACCACGGGTCCTTTTCCTCCCAGATGAAGACAGAAAAGATGCCGGCTGCACAAACAAGTAGATTAAGGTGAGTTAAATTATTATTATTTTTTAACACCTGCAGCCCTATTTTACTAAGCATTCTGTTTTAAGAATGAAATTATTTTCCCTTATACCCAAATATAACACCTTAACTCAAACCTGAACTTCAGTGAAGAAGTTCGGGTCTGGGTACCACATTCAGTTTTTTATCACGCGCGTGCAAAACGCATTGAACCCGGGCGATAAAAACTGAACAACGGAACACAATCGCAGTCAAAACTGACTGAAATTGCGTACCTACTCTAGCGGGTTTGCCGCAATGCACCTGGGAAGCACCCTGAGCCAAAACGTGATGCCCGTGTGAAAGAGGCCTTAATCCAGCATCCAGTAGTCCAGAATTTCCAGCACTGAACTTCAAGATTTTCCTGAAGACACAATGGGGGACATTTATTAAAGGGATTCTGTCACCAGGTTTCACCCCCTCCAGATAAAAATATGGTTATGTTCAGGGAGCTTTAACCATTCCAAATGTGGTCTTATAAATGTAATCTGTAGGATCATTTTGCTAAAAATACGCTATTACTAACCTGTCATTCATAAAAATAAGGTGCCCAAGGGGATGTAAATGGCTCCAAGCTGCCGCCCGCACCTGCCGCCGTTCGTGCCCAGCGCCGCCTCATATTAATAAATGCAATTTATTAATAAGCATCATTTTTAATCAAAAATTGGCAAATAAGTAATACTAAGGGCAGATGATATTGACTGTAGTATGTGGCATCATGGAGACAGGGTTAAATTTCAGATGACTACGCCCAGAGTAAGGCCTCCTGCACATGACCGTATGGCGTTTTCAGTATTTTGCGGTCCATTTTTAACAGATCCGTTGTTCAGTTTTTTGTTTCTGTTCTGTTTCCGTTTCCGTTCCGTTTTGCCGTTACGTTTTTTCATTAAGTTTTTCCATTTGGTTTCCGTTTGTGATCCATTTTTTGCTGATCGCAAACGGAAACATACAATAATGTTTAAACAGTAAGGACGTAAAAAAATTGGACTGGACATAAAATTTTCAATAGATGGTTCCGCAAAAACGGAACAGATACGAAAGACATACAGATGCATTCCGGATGCATAAAGTTTTTTTTTGCGGACCCATTGACTTAAATGGAGCCACGGAACGTGATTTGCGTGCAAAATTAGGACATGTTCTATGTTTGAATGGAATGGAAATATGGAAATGGAAGGCATACGGAGTACCTTTATTTTTTTTTAATTTTTTTTTTCAATCCATTGAAATTAATGGTTCTATATACGGAACGCAAAAAACGGAACGCAAACGGAAAAAAAATGATCGTGTGCAGGAGGCCTAAGGCCTCTTTCACACGGGCTTTGCGGGAAAATGTGTGGGTGCGTTGCGGGAAAATGCGCGATTTTTCAGCTCGAGTGTAAAACATTGTAATGCGTTTTGCACGCGCGTGAGAAAAATTGCACATGTTTGGTACCCAAACCCGAACTTCTTCACAGAAGTTCGGGCTTGGGATCGGTGTTCTGTAGATTGTATTATTTTCCCTTATAACATGGTTATAAGGGAAAATAATAGCATTCTGAATACAGAATGCATAGTACAATAGCGCTGGAGGGGTTAAAAAAATATAAAAAATAATTTAACTCACCTTAATCCACTTGATATTTTGCCATAGTGATGGATCATGTGATGACCGGAGTGACGTCACCACAGGTCCTGTTCCTCCGCACAGCTAAGATGAAGACAGAAGGAAATGCCGGCTTCGCGATCAAATGGACTAAGGAGAGTTTATTTTTTTTTAACCCCTCCAGCGCTATTTTACTATGCATTCTGTATTCAGAATGCTATTATTTTCCCTTATAACCATGTTATAAGGGAAAATAATAATGATCGGGTCTCCACCCATATCGTCTCCTAGCAACTGTGCGTGAAAATTGCACTGCACCCGCACTTGCTTGCGTTTGCTTGCGATTTTCACGCAACCCCATTCATTTCTATGGGGCCTGCATTACATGAAAAACGCACAAAGAGGAGCATGCTGTGATTTTCACGCAATGCATAAGTGATGCCTGAAAATCACAGCTCATGTGAACAGTCCCATAGAAATGAATGGGTCGGGATTCAGTGCGGGTGCAATGCCTTCAACTCACGCATTGCATCCACGCGGAATACTCGTCCGTGTGAAAGGGGCCTAAGAAAGATCATCACCATTCCTAGATCCTTACTATGAAGTCTAGATAATGTGACATTGCATTTAAAGAAGCCCTTTCAAGAAAGGTGACAGGTCCTCTAGAATACGGACTGTAACAGTCTGGCACCTCTCACTAACTAAATGTTAGTATCTTAACAAAGCATTTATTTTTTCTAGTCTTTTAGAACACATCATCTCACATCAAAATGGTATCTGCAAATGTTTGTAATGTTATGTTAAGTTAAATATTTTCATGTTTATACCATTTATTCCAGCATAGGATGGTTAACAGGAACCAGACTAACCACCCTGCTCCTCCCCTCTTGGTAGGCATTGGGCTGGTCTGGCTTCTTGCCGGGGGAGGGGGGAACTCTAGTCTAACTAGGAAGGAGAGAGAGGGGGTTCCTGTTCAGATAATGAGGAAGCACATGTCAGAGTTCCCACTTCTAGGAACTAGGAGGGAAACCCGGGAAACAGATATCCTTCTCCTGTGAGAACAACTTAGTCCTGCTTCAAATAAACACTTGAGAGACAAGACAGCAGAGTGATCAGCGAAATACAGCTTTAAAAACACTGCTGCAAGGTGAGGGGCAACAGTTCAGACACCACCACCTACGTAAACCATCACTAGGCCAAACTAACATCAAGTGTGTACTAGAATGGACACCTAACTCCAAAAGTGCTTGTTATGGCCAACCTGTTGTCATCCAAAAAGCCACCATACCACCTTAACTGGTGCTAGAGAAATTGCAGTTTGTATTTATTGCTGATGGATGTGCCACAAGTTATAACTTGCACTAAATAAAGAAAGACTGTTATACAATTACTTCTGGCCTGATTCTTCAATGTATACCTTCCCTGCACTGAACCCCAGGTAGCGCCAGCCTGAAGGAGTAGACTGTGACACATCTCATCAGGTGCACTACCACTCCCATCCTCTGCACTGGCTTCTACAGGGCTCGCTGCAAATGTGCCTTGTGGCTGGACCAACAAGTACAGTCAGGAAAACATTTAAGCAGTGTAAATGTCTTGGTTGCCCTAGCTTTGCCATTCCCTGAAAGTTTTGGATGTTCAAAGTATGCCACTGGGGAACTATGAACTGATTTATTTCTCTGAACTGTAGGACAATGACAAGTGTGTCACACCAAAAGCAAGTATGATAGCCATGTATAGAACTATGTAAGAAGACCTTGTCTCTGGTCATTTGGCATGATATGAATGAAGTTGCCTACACTCCACCATTTTTTACTTTCTCTGCAAATGAATGCAGCAAGTGAGCCATGGTGCACAGGAGAGACATACGAATAGAATGAAAAAAAAATCGTAATCGTGTTCGTAACCGTGGTTTAACGCTCGTCTTTTGCCTAACCTTATATGGTGCCACGTGTGGTACCTTCATACAGTGTTAAAATACCTACACAATACTGCTAATTAACAGTGCAAAATGGTATGGTGTTCAAATGACAGTGCTAAATAGCACATGTATACAGTTGTCTAAATAATAATGTTATATAACGGTATAAAAAAGAGTGCCATACAATACCTAGTAAATAAATACCACACAATGTACAAATAATATCGGCATATAGTGACCAAATAAAAGATCCATAAAATTATAAATTAGGCTACTTTCACACTGGCGTTTTGAATTCCGTTTGTGAGATCCGTTTCAGGGCTCTCACAAACGGTTCAAAACGGATCAGTTCAGCCCCAATGCATTCTGAATGGATAAGGATCCGTTCAGAATGCATCCGTTTGGCTCCGTTCCACCTCCATTCCGCTCTGGATGCGGACACCAAAACGCTGCTTGCAACGTTTTGGTGTCCCGTCTGGCGATGCGGAGCCAAACGGATCCGTCCTGACTTACAATGTAAGTCAATGGGGGCGGATACGTTTTCACTGACACAATATGGTGCAATTGAAAAAAGGATCAGTCCCCCATTGACTTTTAATATAAGTCAGGACGGATCCATTTTGACTTAGACTTTTTTTTGACAGAATAATGCAAACGGATCCACTCTGAACAGATACAATCGTTTACATTATTGGTGCGGATCCGTCTGTGCAGATATCAGACGGATCCGCACCTAACACAGGTGTGAAAGTAGCCTAACACTGCTGAACAAATAATACCAAGATTTCTGGTGGTGCCCCTTTCAGCAGGAATGATACTGCACATTACTTCTCCCTGATCACGAGGAACATCTCCACATGAATATTTATAGAATTTACAGTACATCTACTTTCATTGCTGATAAGTATAACTAGAGATGAGCAAATTGATTCTAAATGAATTGGATGTGTTACAAATTTCACAAAAATGGCGATTTGATTCTGAATTGCGCAAAAACAGCACCCGCTATTTTACATTTAAAATTCAGTATACTAGTAGGGTTCATGGAGACAGGGTCAAAGTTCAGTTAACTGCGCCCAGATTGAGAATGATCATCGCCATTCCTAGATCCTTAGTATAAAGTCTAGAAAATGTGGCATTGCATTTTCAAATTTCACAAAAATTCCAAACAAATCCAAAGTTTTGGCGATTTGATTCTGTATTGACTGGTCTATCAAGCATTAAGTTAGCTCCTATGCAGAGACGCCATTCTATAAGACAGGATGTCTTTGTCACAGACACAGCAATCAGACACACAAGACAACCATTTCAGGGTCTTACAAGGACAGTGTTGGGGATTGGGAAGGTACATTTAGTTAATAGATTGAATTACATGATAGAAAGTCAGGTTTAATCATTAGGGCCAACATAGGGGGAGTTAGTGAATTGTGTGACTGGTACAGTCAGGGCTGAAGCTATTCATACACAGACAGTTTTGCACTGCACATGAGCTTTTAAAGACACAGTACTCTTTTTATTTAATGTGCAGGAGCCAGCCATTTTATACCAATAAGCATATTTTTCTGTGTCATCAACAGTGTATATCTTGCCGCAGAAGTTGTGCAATTGTATCTCTTGTTCCCCAAAAAACTGTTGAAAATTATCTACAGTTAATAAGTGTACAAATATATGGACTGCACTCCTGTAGACTTTCAAAATTGTCAGTGAAGAAACTTTATTTATCCATAAAGTGGCACGGAGCGATGTTTCGGCTCATGTATCAGCCGAAACGACGCTCCGTACCACTTTATGGGTGAATAAAGTTTCTTCACTGACAATTTTGAAAGTCTACAGGAGTGCAGTCCATATATCTTTCTATACTAGTGGGTAAGCACCTATTCCCATATTTGGGCTCTGCACCCATTTCCCCCTTTTTTGGATGGTGCTGCTTGTGAATTTTTCATTTGTATATATATATATATATATATATATATACACATACATATATATAGAAGAAAAGTCCAGTGGGAGCACCAGCCAGAACGTGGGTGCAGGGTCCAACGTAGGGTAGCGGCAATCCCCAATATTGTAAGAAAAAAAGAGGTAGGACTGCACTCTGGAATAGTGATAAAAAGCAAACTGAAGTTTATTCACCCATATTATGGCAAGTCTTGAGAGGTTTCGGCTCACAAGAGCCTTTCTCAAGCTTGAGAAAGGCTCTTGTGAGCCGAAATGTCGCAAGACTTGCCATAATTTGGGTGAAGTTTATTAAACTTCAGTTTGCTTTTTATCACTATTCCGGAGTGCAGTCCTACTTCTTTTTTTCCTATATATATATATATATATATATATATATATGTATGTATATTTATAGGCACGTAGTGCATATTGCTAATGTCATCTTATCATTAAAGAATAAATAAAAAAGAAAGATGAGAGGAAAAAAAATGGAGTCCTAGGGAACCTTATTTTGTCATACACCAATGTCCAGGCCAATTAAGGCAGTTTTGATTCAGGTCAAATGTATTTGTTCAAATTGAATTTTGCGACTAATCTGTTAAAATCAGACCCAAAATTAATTTCAAGACACTTAATGTCCTATTTGACCTCTAGACTGACTGGTCAATATGTCAGGCACCAGTTAGAATTCATTGACTGGCTGTTCATTGCTCTGAGCATACCCAAAAGTATGCCTCTTTTGATTAGTTCAACAATGGAAGAGAATGGCGACAACATCTACTTATTTCTCGCCATAATTCATTGAATGTAGCTTATAGGATCCAGTATTTATTCATACAGAGGACATGGTGGATCATGGCACTGCTTCATGTAGACAATGAAGTTTTCAAAGAAAGAACGACTGAAGAAATCTTCATGTAGCTGACAGGGGTGAAACTACAAAGTGTGCACTGTGCAGAGGTTGTAGGTATCTAGACTGTGGAGCCTAAGAATGCTCAAAAAGTGCCTCATACCCATGTGAAGAGACCATTATTAGTCTGGCAGATATAAGATCAAATGTCACCTGGGAACTAATTAAGTAATAAGTGGGATTGGCCGCAGCTTTATTTATACATTTACCTTCTAACATGAAGCCTATACATGCATGTATGCCTAGTTTCTGCGAGACAACTAGCAAGTGGACCAAAATGTTCTCCATAACCTATATCATGAATATCGCCAAAGCTGTGAGATCTGAAAAGAACAACAGACCTGTACCATCAACACAGAAAAATACTACACCATTAGCAAAAACTATGCAAGAATGGCCTGGGAGGGTAGGGTTGCTTTTATCTAAAATGGCTGTTTCCTATTCACTCTCTTTTTATAAGGTTTCTGCCCCTCCCTTTGCTCCTCTTTTGATGTTCCAAAACTAGATCATTAATCATTGTTAACAGCACTCCATGGCCCCATCACTAAACATTCCAGGACCTTCTATAGCATGCTTTAGTTGTGGGGCATGTATTTGGGCCCAGAAGCTTGACTTCTGGTTGCATAACCCAGGCAGATTTTATTTTAGGTAATTTTTCTCCCACTTTATTGCATGATCTTCTAATTCAGTCTTTGAGTAACTATGGAAGTTCAAGAACTTTGTGTTCTGAGCTAAGCTAGTATAATATAGACTTGTGGTACCTGTGTGGAACAAAGTGCTAGGTTACGGTACACAACTCTGTAATGATTGCTTGTGTTTTCTGTCTCTTTCCAGATCTTAATGAGCTTTTATTTGGATTTCCCATTCACGGCTTATGATTAGAGCAGGGATTTGACCCCCGCCACTTCCTTAAAGTACAACTCAACTGTCAGAAGCGAAACATCTGGCCGGTCATTACTGCAATATTTATAACCCATTCACTCATTTATTTCTTTTTTTTTCTCTCTCATGACTACATTTCTCAGCCAATTTGACACTGAAACAATCTATAATTGCCTAATCTATGTGCATGCGAAGCCAGGAACAGGAAAGCACTTTAAGACATATCAATCATTTAACATCATAGAGGGACATCTTGGCAGAAGCTCTCTGTGGCCTCCCTCCCACCAGCTGAGAAGATGACGAGAAGTAATTCGTCTTTGCGAAGGCTCCACGCATTCTCAGGAAAGAGAGATTCCAGAACCGTGCTACTCTCATAAGAGATAAAAGCTTATTAAAGCCACATGGGATGAGTTCATTTTTCAAGTGGAACAAAAACTTTCAAAGCAATGATACTCCTTTTATTAAAGCGACAGAAGACAATCAGTTAGCAGCAGACATGTCTCAGCGATAAATAGCAAGTATTGGAATAAGGTTATTATAGTAATATGTGTAAGGTTATTATTATTTGTTTTATACATTGTACTCCACACTATTCAGATAATACAGAGCAGGGCTTCATGTATGTGCATGGAGCAGGTATAACGAAACAGTAAGTCCCTCCAGCTCTGTTACATCATACCACAGACAATACGTGTGATGCGCCCTAGTATGGATATACTTTCCCCTAGAAGCAATGCGAGAGTTTCCTTCTAATATTACATCCAGTGAAATTAGAATCAAACGGATATAGACTATGGTCCTATACAATTCTATGGGTGCCATATTATGACTCAGTACAACTTATAGGATATAAAGATCAGTAAGATGACCGTGGGTATGAGGTCTACTTCTGAAACTAATAGTTGCAAGTTGAAAAGGTTGAGAAATGACATTGGCCTACTAAGCATAACCTAATTCACCTATATCGATCTCGAGAAAGGCAAAAAAAACTCTATGGGATGGTTTACAATCATGCTCGGACTGGCCCACGTGGGTACAGGTGAATCCCCCGGTGGGTCCCTAGTCTCGAACCCCCTGCACAAGTGGACATAACACAGTAGACTTACTGCACTACATATGTATATTTAGTGTATAGCACCTCAATCAGCCTATGTTCATATAAAAAAAAAAGTGATAGATTATTCAAGAAACTCCCCAGTTTATTATTATAGACACGATCAGAAAGCTGAGATGACTTCTAGGTATAGAGGAAAGCTGCCAGTGTCCTCTTCTCCCCAGGACCTACCTTCTCAAAGTTGCTGCAGGGACCTCCATATTCAATCATCTGGTAGCATCATGCTGCTGTGGGAGCAGGTAATATTTGAATATATCCATACAGTGGGCCCCGAAATACATTTTATTGGTGGGACCTAGGCACCCCAGTCTGACACTGTTTACAATTACCCTATATTAGAAGAAAACATATTTCTTGACTCTATATCTGGCAATTAGAATAAATCCCTGGATCAATGTCTTATCTCCAGAAGTCTAGTACCTATAATTTGTGATATTATAACTTTCAAGAAAGGCATCTAGTCTCTTCTTAAAAGGAACCTTTCATCAAGTTTATGCTGCCCATACTAAAGGCAGCATGAAGTAGAGACAGTTGAGTTGACTTTAGAGGTCTGTCATTTAAAAGTTAAAAGAAAGTGGTTGCTGAGAACAAACATCACAATCATTGCAGACTGGGCCTGGAAAAGAGTCATGGCCACCTGAGAAGAGTCATGGTTTTCATGAATTCCTGCTCTCTCGCCCACCTGCTGATGACTAACAGTCTTCTACAGAGTTTTCTCCCTTTCTCTCTAGGAGAGAACTGCCAATCATCAGCAGATGGGTGAGAGTGCACGAGATTATGTGTAACCAGGACTCTTCTCAGGTAGATTTGCCTCTTTTCAAGGCCTTGGCTGCAATGATTATGATGCTGGTTCTCAGCAACCACTTACTTTTAGCTCACGAGTGACACACCGCTGACATCAGCATTTCTGTCACTATTTTATAAATATGATGACAGGTTTCCTTTAAACTTGTTCAATTAATAAGCATCATATCATGTTATGGCAGAGAGTAGCATAGTCTCACTTCTCTTATAGTACAGAAGTCCTCTGTATGCTTATGATAAACCTTCTTTCCTCTGATGCTCCCCTGTTGTGGTTGCAATTCTAGGTGTAAAAAGATCATTAGAAAGATGTCTGTACAGTCTGAATAAACCCGAGTTTGACAACTTGTCTTGGTGCATTCTACCCATTGCTTTACTTTCCTTGGTCTCTCTCCTCTGCACCCAATATAGTTCAGCGATATCTCTATACACAGATGTACAAAATTGCACAATACTCTATAGTGATTTGTTTAGAGGCAAAACTATGTTCTTGTTATGGGCATTTATGTCTCTTTGATGCATCCAATGATTTAATTTGGCTTGACAGCAGCCAACTGGTATTGGTCACTAAAGTAAAAGGGGTTGGGTTCACCCCGGCAGCCCCCCTGACTTGAGCATCGGAGCAGTTCATGCTAAATCGCGCAGGGCAAAGGCATTTTTGGGAGATCCGGTGACGTACCAGGCTCTTCATGGGGCTGCCAGGAAACCTGGTGATGTCACCAGCACTGATGGGCAGGCTTTAGTGAAGTAAAACGGCTAGGGCAGCGTTAAAACCCACCCATCAGAGCCAGTGACGTCACTGAACACAAAGTGATTGTAAACAAAAGAGCCCTTGCTCTGCGCGATCGAGCACAGGGCAAAGGAGAGCATCGGAGCATAAACTGCTCCGATGCTCAAGTCAGGGGGGCTGCTGGGGTGAAATTATGGGTATGTCCGGATTCAGATCTGAACCCAGACAACCCCTTTAAGTTTACTGTGCAATAATGTCCCCATGTTGTTTAATTGGCAGTTTTATTTAGATTTTATTATCGAGTAGATAATTGTACGTGGTGGCCTAGGTTCCATTGCTTTCATTAATAAATTGACACCGAGAATATATAGACTGCCAGAAAACCATTTATTTAAATTATTAAGATTATTAAAGGCTTTGTGAGTGGCTTGAAAAGGCTGCGATGTTCTAATATTTACCAGCATTTTATAATCTTATATACTATAACACAGGGGTGCACAACCTTTGGTCTGAGGGCCGCATTGTCACCGCTCTATTTCAAGGGGCCGCAAATAAAAAACATGTCGATTGGCGCTCATTTGCATCAGCGCATTACACAAGCCAATGCAAAGTAATTGGGGAGGCATGATCACTACCACAGTCATTCCGCCTTCATTTAGTTATACGGCTTATAGCCCATCCCTGCTTATACAGACAGATGTGCTGCCTATAAGTGTAAACCTTTCATCCTGATAAAATATGCAAATCACCCGACAAACAAACGATTCCTTGTTTATCGACTGACCATACCGGCCAGATATAAGATATGAGCGCTCCTATGGACACTTTTTCCCAGCAATTGTCCCGAATATCGTCCTGCAGCTTGGCCCCTGAAACCGAAGAGTTATACTTACCTGCTCCCCGCCACTCTGGTCCTCTGCACTGCCCCCATCTTCCAGTCCCCGCGCTGTTTACACCTGTCAGTGCATGGCCATGGTCACATGCACCTCTCCAGCCAATGATTGGCTTCAGTGGCGATGTGGCCACAAGCAGCATGTCACTGCTAAAGCCAGTTATTGGCTGGAGAGGTGCATGTGACCATGGCCATTCACTGACAGGTGTAAACAGCGCGGGGACCAAAAGATGAAGGCAGCTGGATCAGCGCAGAGGACCGGAACAGGCGGGGAGCAGGTAAGTATGAACCTTTTGTTTTAGGCGTCATGCTGCAGAAACTGGTTACAAATCAATTTTTACCGGAAAAGTGGTGACATTTCCTTCCATCCTGGTTATAGGGGCCCTGCAATAACCAGTAAGCACTTTCCTTCACCGCAGATGACGGTGCTCACTGGTTATTACCGCCTCCTACCATTATAAAGGCCCTGCAATAACCAGTAAGTGTTTTCCTTCACCGCAGATGACGGTGCTCACTGGTTATTACCGCCTCCTACCATTATAGGGGCCCTGCAATAACCAGTAAGTGGTTTCCTTCACCGCAGATGACGGTGCTCACTGGTTATTACCGCCTCCTACCATTATAGGGGCCCTGCAATAACCAGTAAGTGGTTTCCTTCACCGCAGATGACGGCGCTCACTGGTTATTACCGCCTCCTGCCCCCAGTTATAGGGTTTTCTGACCCTGCAGCTCTGCGCTCCTCTGCCCCAAACCACTCATCGCGCCACTCATCTATCTGAGGAGAAGGCAGAAGCGCTAATAAAATGCTTCTGCCTTCTCCTCGGCTCCCTCACTATAACTTCCAGCGGGGGGCCGACCTGCTCCTGCTACAGTGCAGGAGCTGTCATCTATCGTCATGTGGCGCTGCCGGCAGAAACACAGCTGATCGCACGATCAGCTGTGCTTCTGACCAGGAAGACGGGGGCAGCAAAATTTGGTTCTGGGGGCCACATGCGGCCCGCGGGACTTGGGTTGTGCACCCCTGCTATAACAAAACATATGTCCACTCAAAATATGAGCAACTTACCCCAATAAAAGAACATTGCGACGAGACATTGTTCTAGGGAGTAAGGGATAGCTTGTTTTCAGCACCGTGAATACGCTCATACCGTTGTTCTCTTCCTTTTATAGGTTATCACAGATAATTATCGTTAGGCTGCCGTCCAATGAAGTTCAAGATTTTGACACCATACCATCAAGAACCGTTGATCCCCGAGGATGACACCTATCCCCAGGTAAATAACTTTATTTAACACCACACTTTATACAATGAACGGAACCAGGCCACCATGTGTTCCCTCCATTGTATAAAAAATGTTATAGGGCCCATTCATTCTGTTTTCTAAGTCCAAATACAAACTGGATTCCCAAAAAGTTGGGACACTATACAAATCGTGAATAAATACTGAATGCAATGATGTGGAGGTGCCAACTTCTAATATTTTATTCAGAATAGAACATAAATCACTGAACAAAAGTTTAAACTGAGAAAATGTACCATTTTAAGGGAAAAATATGTTGAATCAGAATTTCATGGTGTCAACCAATCCCCAAAAAGTTGGGACAAGGCCATTTTCACCACTGTGTGGCATCTCCCCTTCTTCTTACAACACTCAACAGACGTCTGGGGACCGAGGAGACCAGTTTCTCAAGTTTAGAAATAGGAATGCTCTCCCATTCTTGTCTAATACAGGCCTCTAACTGTTCAATCGTCTTGGGCCTTCTTTGTTGCACCTTCCTCTTTATGATGTGCCAAATGTTCTCTATAGGTGAAAGATCTGGACTGCAGACTGGCCATTTCAGAACCCAGATCCTTCTCCTACGCAGCCATGATGTTGTGATTGATGCAGAATGTGGTCTGGCATTATCTTGTTGAAAAATGCAGGGTTTTCCCTGAAAGAGATGATGTCTGGATGGGAGCATATGTTGTTCTAGAACCGGAATATATTTTTCTGCATTGATGGTGCCTTTCCAGACATGCAAGCTGCCCATGCCACACGCGATCATGCAACCCCATACCATCAGAGATGCAGGCTTCTGAACTGAGCGTTGATAACAACTTGGGTTGTCCTTGTCCTCTTTGGTCCGGATGACATGGCATCCCAGATTTCCAAAAAGATCTTCAAATCGTGACTCGTCGTCTGACCACAGAACAGTCTTCAATTTTGCCACACTCCATTTTAAATGATCCCTGGCCCAGTGAAAACGCCTGAGCTTGTGGATCTTGCTTAGAAATGGCTTCTTCTTTGCACTGTAGAGTTTCAGCGGGCAACGGCGGGTGGCACGGTGGATTGTGTTCACTGACAATGGTTTCTGGAAGTATTACTGAGCCCATTCTGTGATTTCCTTTACAGTAGCATTCCTGTTTGTGGTGCAGTGTCGTTTAAGGGCCCGGAGATCACGGGCATCCAGTATGGTTTTACGGCCTTGACCCTTACGCACAGAGATTGTTCCAGATTCTCTGAATCTTCGGATGATGTTATGCACAGTTGATGATGATAGATGCAAAGTCTTTGCAATTTTTCGCTGGGCAACACCTTTCTGATATTGCTCCACTATCCTTCTGCGCAACATTGTGGGAATTTGGTGATCCTCTACCCATCTTGGCTTCTGAGAGACACTGCCACTCTGAGAAGCTCTTTTTATACCCAATCATGTTGCCAATTGACCTAATTGGTGTTAATTTGTCTTCCAGCTCTTCGTTATGCTCAAATTTACTTTTTCCAGCCTCTTATTGCTACTTGTCCCAACTTTTTGGGGATTTGTTGACACCGTGAAGTTGTCAAATTTGTCAACTTATTTTTCCTTTAAAATTATACATTTACTCGGATTAAACGTTTGATCTGTCATCTACGTTCTATTACAAATAAAATATTGACATTCAGTTTTTATTCACGATTTGTATAGTGTCCCAACTTTTTTGGAATCCGATTTGTACATAGCTTCATGTTATCCATACTGAGGTTCCGTTTCCATCTCACCACCAGTGGCATAGACCATACAAGGAAATTTCCTGGTGGGCCGATACCCAGGGGCCACCCAAGCCCTCCTCACTGCCACCGGTAGTGTTGAGCGAATCGAGCTTTGGATCCAAGATTCGAAGTCGATTCATTCCGAAACTTCGTTTTAATGCTGTACAGAGACCTATCTCCGTACAGCATTAAAATGCATGTGCTTCACAAAGGCAAATTTAGTTAATTCCAAAGTCATACAAACTTCAGTGAATAACATCGGGCTTCGATTCTATGACTTTAAAAATATTTTAAAGCAGGAATCTAAAGTTTAAAGCTACTTTGGACTTTTGCCTCTGCGAAGCACATACATGTATGTATGAAATATATGGAGACAGGTCTCTGTATAGCATTAAAAATAAGTTTTGAAGCAAATCGACTTAAGATCTTGGATCAAAAGCTCAATTCGCTCACCCCTAGCCACCAGCCAGGCACATAATGAATCAGCTACTTATGTACCTGGCCAGCAGCCACATGTGTCCCCCTGAATTCAATTGTATCACCAAGGGCGTTGCTAGGTTAAAACATTCGGGGCCTGGGCCCCTGATGTTTTGCTCCAGGACCAGAATGTTCTGCCTGCCTGCTAGATACAACTGTATTGCTGAGGACGGTAATACAATTGAATCTAATGTAATGGAAAAGCTGAAGGACCTGTGTTGACATCACAGATCATGTGACCAGTAAAACAGGCAGTGATTGAGAAGGACTTTTGATGATGTCACCATCATGTGACCAGTGCAGGAGAGGACAGCAGTGAAGAGGAAAAGTCCTGTGGGAAGAAGCTGTGGTGATGTCTGCTACATGGGGAGAGGTAAGTGAAGGGAGAGGCAGAGCAATGCTGGGAGTTGTGGTTATTTAACTGGGACTGTATGTTAGGGCTGAAGGGAGGGATGTTATTTACATGGAATTGTGTGTTGGAGGTGGCAGGGGAGAAGGGGATGTTATTTACATGGGACTGTATGTTGAAGGCAGCTGTGAGAGGGGATTATGTTATTTACATGGGACTGAATGTTGAGGGGGCTCTAGGAGGGAGTGATGTTATTTACATGGGACTGTATGTTGGAGGAGGTGATGTTATTTACATGGGACTGTATGATGATAGTGGCTGTAGGAGGTAGTGATGTTATGTACATGGGACTGTATGTTGGAGGAGGCTGGAGGAGGGAGCGATGTTATTTACATGGGACTGTATTCTGATGGCGGCTGTAGGAGGGAGTGATGTTATTTACACGGGACTGTATGTTGATGGCGGCTGTGGGAGAGAGTGATGTTATTTACATGGGACTGAGTGTTGGAGGGGGCTGGGGCAGGGTGATGTTATTTACATAGGACTGTATTTTGGAGGGGGCAGGAGAGATGGTGTGATGTTATTTACATGGGACTGTATTATGGAGGGAGGAATATAACTACAGGGGGCACTGCAAATCCAGGGTACATTAGGTGTTTGTATTACTACTGGGGGCTCTATAGGAGGGACTTATAGATCCACCTTATTTCTATATTTCTACTAAGAGCACTATAGGGGGTTTAATATTACTGAGGGGGATGTAGAGAGCCTTATTACCACCGGGTGAACAATAGGGGGTTCTTATTTCTACTGGGGGCTCTGTGAGGGTATTAATACTGGAGGGCTATTCTACTAATAGAGGCACTCTTGGGGAGCGTTATCACTGTTAGGGGCACTGTAGGGGGGCAGTATTGCTAATGATGGCATTCTAGAAGGGTATTACTATTGGTTGGACTATGAGGAGCACTATTACAGTGGGGGCACTATTATTTCTTCAGGATAGTATTTGGGGTATTGGGGAGCACAGGGAGCTGAATGATAACACTGTGGGGACTCCAGGTTGGGGGATGATGATAGAAAAGTGAGGAAGCTAAGATGTCTGTGGCGTGGCTGAAAGAAGTTATACAGTCCAAATGGAGAAGATCATGACAGAGAAGATCTACATCGGAGGAGACGTCACCTGGGAGGCCCTGGATGTGAAAGGTATGTGCAGCTGTATAGCAAGTACAGCAAAATATGGTGTGCTGGGTGGAGGGGGGGCCAACTTAGAGAACTGGGCCATATTCATTGGGGCTTGAGACCCTAGCAACGCCCCTGTGTACCACCATCCTCAATATGGTGATAGAGAAGTATTTTATGTCACACTATGGTATTTTATTTTTATGGGCCGGTATTTAGTGCTGTACTATGGTATTGCTGGCCCCGCCCATTTCTGTTGTCCTGTTCTGCCGACTTGTGGCTTGTGATGGCTACTTGTGTTGTTCCACCTTCTGTCAACTTAGGCTTTTTACCAGGGTTAAGTTCCCAGTCTGCCCCTGCTCTCCTCCCAGCTTCCCCAAATCCCTCTGCACTATTATAATATCCTCCTTTGTACTGAATACTTTACAGAGCTTAGTATAATCTGCAAATATTAAATTCTGCTCTGTAAACCCTGTACAAGAATAATAATAAACATATTACTAAAAGGATGAAATCCCAATACATACCCCTGTGGCACCCCATGGTGACTGTGACCCAATCTGAAGGTGTACCATTAATAACTACCTTCTGTTTCCTATCACTGAGCCAGTTGTTAACCCTTTAGATGTTATTTTCTCCTCTAAGCTTGTGTAATGTCAAGTGCCTTGAAAAGTCAGGATACAGAACTTCAACAGCCTTTCCCTGGTCCAGGCTGGAACTTACTTCCTCACAGAAGCTGTTCAGATGGCCCTGACAGGACCGATCCCTCATAAACCCCTGCTGAGGATAGCATTTCTAAGAAAACCTTCATATATGTTACCCACAATAGAGGTTACACGTAGCAGCCTATAGTTTCTGAGCTCACTTTTTGACAGTTTTTTGAATATTGGCAACACATTTGCTATGTGCCAATCCTGTGGAAAAGTCCTGTGGATTTTCCTGTGTAAATATAGTAAAGGTGATGATATTTTATACACTGGGCTTTTCCTCATCCTTCTCCACCATTACATCCAGGTTATTTTTGAAACGGCGAGGGAGTGGCTTATGCGTAGTGAAGAGAGATGCACAAACTCAGTACTTTGTGCCAACACCCCTTCTTTCCCTCCTCACACTTTCCTAACCTTCACGTTTCACTGGAAATTTGGAGTTCTGCATAGCCCCCACCCAAAGCATTGCAAGTCACTGGATACACTAGTTAAAGCACCATGGTCCCAGTCCACTGCAACCTTCCTCGACTCTTGACTAGCTACATCTGACAAGACACAGACTTGCTCTATCCTCATGTGGAAGCAGGGTTGTAACGGGGACTTCTCAGTCCTGAGGGAAAGGGATTTACGTGCTGGATTGAGACAGGCCTCTGGAGGAATAAATACATCTGTTGGGCTTTTCAAGGCAAGTGGGCACCTTTTTAATATTTTTGAAACTATTTTTGAAACGGTGGATACTTTCAGATTTTATTTTCTTACTATTTATGTAATTGAAGAATATTTCGGGGTCATTTTTAATTTCTCCTCTAGCAATGAATCTCTGTTTCAATCTTTGCTGGATTTACAGTATTTATTTCTCTATAATTTCTTCATGCTATATTACTGCCTTCTTGTTTTAGCAGTACTGGCTTAACTAGGTGAGAGGCCTAAGTTAGGATTTCGGGGGTACTATCCGCTCACCCAGTTAAGCCAGTACTCTCTGCTCTGCACTGATGAGGGGCAATCACCCTGAAACAACTGTCTGCAGATGAGATGCTGGCTTATTTAATATCCAAATCATGTCTTAAGGCCTATTTAAAGGGTCAAACATTGACTTATAGAATAGCTGCCTTCAGTGGTGTAACTAGAGTTCTATGGTCCAGGGCAAACTTGGGATTGGAGCCCCCCACCCACATTAACCCACAACCCCATTACCCCACCCCCTGTATATATTTCCTTTGGCCCCCACTCGCTCGGTATATATTTCTTTTGGCCCCCACTCGCTCTGTATATATTTCATTTGGCCCCCACTCACTCTGTATATATTTCATTTGGCCCCCACTCACTCAGACTGTATATATTTCATTTTTGCCCCCTGTATATAATTGAATGATTGGCTACCCCTGCCCCCCTCTCACTCTGTATAGATTACATTTTTTTGTGGCCCCCTCTTATATAGCTGGCACAGGCCCCCCTTTCTAAATTCAGTTCATAGGGCCACTGCCAGGTGCCCCCAGTATGACGCAGCCCTTGCTACCCTCTCACTTTGTATAGATTTTTTTTTTTTTGTGGCTCATAGGGCCGTCCTGGGCGCTGCGGCCCTTTATAAAGTCAATTCAGTGCGTGCAGCATGTGCATACCTAAAAAAATAATAATAATACTTACCTCTGCTCTGCTCCACGTTCAGTCGTACCGTCTCACTGGCAGCCAGTTGCGAATGCGTCCTCCTATATCCTCTGCGGTGCAGCATCATCATGTTATCGCTTCGTGAGACCTGTGACTTCCAGAGTCGGGCCTCGCCGACATTGATCATGATGGCATGGCACAGAAAGGGTGTATGTATGGGGCTGTGCACAGCGCAGCCGCACTAGTCACTTCTACATAATTTTTAAATAGGCAAAACAAGGCGGAGAGGGACTGGGCTGGTTAAAAGCACTTGCGAGCTCCCCCTGCCGGGCTCGGTTGCGGTCGCACCCTCTGCAACCGTGATCGATATGCCTCTGGCTGCCTTACATATGGTGGACTTAGAGGCAGAGCTTGTTAAGAGCTCATTTGCATCCCCTTCTTCCCTATATTCCCATAAGGTACACTATATATGTCTCACAGGACGTGTTTAAGATGGTTTTTGGTTTAGACTGGGTTCACATCACATTATTATTAATGCAAATGGACGGTAGACACACAAAAGCAAAGTCTGCTGCGCTTTTGTGTCCGACAAACAAAATTGACATTGACTCTGATATACTTTTTCTTTTATGGCTAGCCTGCAACCAGGTAATGGCAGCCACTGTTTCTAAAGAATTTGACACCCTGAAGCTGACCACAGACATAAAGATTTCTCAGAGAATTTAAATATTGGAATCTTCATAGGAGGAGTATATCTTTCCATACTGAAAAATAATTCCCATCCTGGGGAATATTATGTCTTATCGACCCATAATCCTAGTATTTATCATTATAAAAAATTTAAAAAGTTTGAAGTATAAGCTATAAGTTTTCCAACCAATGGAGCAAATTTCCATCGGTCGAAACTGATCATTGTTAGTGCCATAAACAAATGACAAATGCAAAATAATTGATATATCCAAGACCAGCTTGACAATCATTAAGTGTTGTGGCAAATAGGGGTCCTTTTGAGCAACAAATCTCTTGAATACAGTAAGATAACTGGAATCAATGAAAAAAAAAAATAATAAAGCATGTCATTTTCTATTACTAACCAACTCATTTTTACACTTTGTAATCGTTATCATTTGCATTGTCGTCTATTTATTCACTCTTAATTGAGAACTCATTGTTTATTACCATACAATGATTGTTTACTGGAAGCATAAAAATGGCTAATATATGACCCTAATGAAATATTGCATCTATTTCTATCTTATTTGTCGGGAACCATCTGACCTCACCGCATGCACGTCACCAAGCTATTCTCTAGGATGCAAGAGCTCAAAGACTTGCAGACAAATGTTGTAATCAATACTGGAGGCATTATCAGTTGTACTGTATTTCTACCAGTAGCTCGAAAATAAGGTCAGCTACTCCAGCAACGGACACACTATAGTCAGTGCCTTGTTTCCATTCCTTTTCACAGCATCCATATTACAGTACTTTATATATAATTCTAACCAGAGATGGTAGAGTTGATTTCTTAAGTTCACGGGTTGATTTGCAAGGATTGAGGATAACTTGCTTACTGTAGAATTTATGCAGGGAGCAAGAAACTTTTAAAGATGGTGTCATGGCGGCACCGCTGCTATGGCCAGTGTTGCACTGCCTAGGCAAGGCTAATCCTACTCAACCACCTTGGGCAGGTACTTTGTGTGCACCATTTTAGTTCACTTGCTGTCCACATGTTTCTTCTTCTAAGCAGAGATGAGCGAACTAGTTGAGATTAGTTTCGGATCCTGTCCATTAAGGCTACGGCTACATTCATGTCACACCAATGTCATGCAACATTTTTTGTAATAATAGTCAATGGTGTTGCACTTCGACATGTGACATGTTGTGACTGCAACACGACAGTCACACGGAAATGCAACTTGGATGGATTTTTGTGACTGTTGTGTCGCAATCGCAGGATGTCGCAGTGCAACACCATTGACTATCATTACAAAACAATTTAAACTTTTCCGCGACACATGTCGCCATGTAGTCCTAGCCTTATGCTGTGAACAAATTTACCCCCCCTTTCCCCAAAGAATTTAAAAATTTCAACCATGTGGAATGTGAGTAGACAGCGAAGTGGGAGAGATCTATCCGATCAAAATCCGCCACAGGAGTGTGAAAATCTTCCTGAATCCAGGCTTGGTTCATTTAGACAAAAGTGATGTTTTGGAAACCGGTGGAGGACAATTTGGTCTGTTTGGGGGTGTCACCATGCCCCCCGCAGAGCTGAAACCCCTCTCTAGGATGACACTGAAGGCTGGGCAAGAAAGAAGATAGACAGCTTCCTGTGCCAGTTCAGGCCATTGTTCCAGCCCGAGGGACCAGTTCATTCCACCCGTCATCATTATCATCATCCTCTTCCTCCTCCTCAAGTGGTATCATCTCCTCCCCCATCAGAGTTTCTCATTGTGGGTCCAGCAGCTACAGGGCCACCTGTTGCATGAGCATCAGTGTCTCTTCAAAAATACATATGAGGGGGATGAGGGACAGCTGCAGCATGAAAGGCATAGGCTGCCTCTGTCCAACCTGGAAACAGCACATGCTCCCTGCTGAGGTGGTCTGGTGCATGACCAAATCGTTCATGGCTTTCCACTGCTCGTATAGACACTCGAGCATGTGCAATGTTGAATTCTAGCTAGTTTGAACGCTGCAGATTAAGAAGTTTAGCTGCATACCATTCTGATGCTGCAAGTCCAGGAGAGCGTTCCTCACCACGTGAGAATGGCTGAAAAGAAGGACCGTCTCCTGGACATTTCCAGCACCTTGTGCAAGCCAGTACAATTTTTTATAAGGCCATGCAGGGAGCATGTGTTATTTCCCCTAGGTTCAGGGTGGCCAGGATGTTGTGCCCATTGTCACTGACCATCTTTCCCGGTAGGAGTCAACGAGGTGACAGCCAGTGGGATGTTTGCTGCTTGATGTACTTTGCACACCAAATTCCTCTATCCGTCAATGAATACATAAGTAGGAAGAAATCAAGTCTATCCAACAGCCCCACCAAAGAAAAATGTCTTCCATCTAGGTTGAAAAAATATATATACTTTTTTTTAATTAATATACTACTTATATAAAACATGTACATATATAAAACATGCAGATAGAACAGCAGCAGGATAGGAAGTAATTTCATGTCAGTACCGTCTGTGGCATGCCGACAAAAGCCTGTGTGGTGAAACAGCGTTGGGAGGAGGCGACTGCAGAGTCGGCATTCCACAGACGGTACTGGCATGAATTGACTTCCTATACTGCCCTTATACAGGTTTTGTAAGTAACCCATATGTGGCCATCATGCCCTGGGTGCTAATAATGTTTCCTGTGGTTACCTCCCATCTGTACCCTTACTGAAGGCTAATAGCAATTCATTCATAACTTCTAGTGCAAATAATAAAGGAATGGCATAAAATAGAGACATAAGAAAAGATGCTCCAGAATTGTTTTTACATAGGCAATGCATCAAGCTATTAAAACAGACGTGAGGAGTGGAGAAAGGTCCTCTTTAAGACTAAGTAAATTTAATTATTTTAATCTTTTCTCATAACTAAGACCCTCCATGCCTCACACACAGTTCTTCTTTGGAATCCTAAACTATCCCTTTACTTTCCCTGGCAGTAAGCTGTCACGGACAGTGTACAGGAAACAAGACAAAGCAACATACATATATGACTCACTGGATCCAAAGCTAAGGAACCAAAGGGAGACCCCTGCCCAAGACCTGAGACTTTCCCTGGCTGTTCAGCCTATGCTGAAAATCCCAATGGTGGATGGTTGCATATCCACGTACCTCGACTATATAACCCCTGAACACCCTACAATAGTGAGGGGACGCGACCACCGGCTCCCTACACCAGACACGGAGGGAGTCAGGGTCACCTGGGATCCAGCAAACAGAAAATAACAGATAAATGTTCAGCACTTAACTTTGTAGCTATCACGATCGGCGTAACTGTCACATACGTAACACGGAGGGAGGAAAAGAGGGAGGCCCTGCCCTAGTGAGAGGGAAGGTGGTGACCCCTGACTCACCTTGCGTCTGGCACCTGGCTGCCCTGTCGTCCCTAGACGGGTTCCTCACCCGTACGCCGATCACGTGCCTAAAACCCTGGCTTTCCCTAGGATGAGCCCTAGATAGTGAACAGGGCGGTGGGAACACTAGTCCGCACCACTAGCTCTAGAGGAAAACACCAAGGGGAGGACAGACAATACAAACTAAACATATAATCCCAGGTGGGCAACAACAGGAGACAACAAAAGCCCAACAGGGATCCGGAGGGTAGCACTCTGGAACAACAACCAGATTCTCAGCTCCAGTGGGTCAGCATAGATGTCCAGGCAGGAAGCTCTATAACTGGCAACAAGAGAAGTGTGAGAGGAGAATATAAGGAGGTTGGGAGTGGCAGACAAGAAACAGCTGAGGAGGAGAAGCTACGGATCCCTGAGTGAGACAAAAAGGATAGCAAGGCAAACACAGAAAACAAACACTAAGAAACACCGTGATCTTTAGACATAGAGCGCGCAGCCACCCGCTGCGACTTCCTGACCCCGGGTATAACGGAGTCAGACGTGGCTCTTGACACCCTCGTGACAGTACCCCCCCTTTCACGAGGGGCCTCCGGACACTCAGGACCAGGTCTCTCCGGATGAGAGACATGGAAAGCCTGAATCAACCTGTTGGCGTTTACCTCTGACGCTGGAACCCACATTCTTTCCTCGGGACCGTAACCCCTCCAATGCACCAGATACTGAAGAGAGCGGCGGACCCGACGAGAATCAACAATTCTGGATATTTGAAACTCCAGATTACCATCCACAACAACAGGAGGAGGTGGCAGCGGTGATGGTTCTAGAGGTGGAACATACTTCTTGAGTAACGACTTATGGAAGACGTTATGGATCTTAAAAGTCTGAGGTAGCTCCAGGCGAAAAGCCACAGGGTTAATGACGGCTACAATTTTATAAGGACCAATGAACCTAGGACCCAGTTTCCAAGAGGGAACCTTCAACTTAATATTCCTAGTAGACAACCACACATAGTCATTCACTCCTAGGTCCGGACCTGGCGACCGTTTCTTATCGGCCATGCATTTGTATTTACCACTCATATTTTTCAAGTTAGCTTGCACCTTCTGCCATACCGATGAAAGAGATGAAGAAAACCGTTCCTCTTCGGGAACCCCAGAAGACCCCCCCTCTTTGAAAGTACAAAATTGGGGATGAAAACCGTATGCACCAAGAAATGGTGACTTGCCAGTGGATTCCTGACGGCGATTATTTATGGCAAACTCGGCTAACGGTAAATATGATGACCACACCTCTTGGTTTTCAGACGCAAAACACCTTAAATATGTTTCTAGGTTTTGGTTGGTACGCTCAGTCTGTCCATTCGACTGAGGATGGAAAGCTGAGGAAAAGGATAAGTGTACCCCTAAACGGGTACAAAAAGCTTTCCAAAACTTAGAAATAAACTGGGTTCCCCGATCCGAAACCACATCGGAAGGGACCCCGTGAAGCTTCACGATTTCACTGATAAACACCTGAGCAAGAGTCTTAGCATTAGGAAGTGCGGGTAGCGCAATAAAGTGTACCATTTTGCTAAACCTGTCTACTACTACCAAGATAACTGTTTTACCCGCAGACAAAGGTAAGTCAGTGATGAAATCCATTGATAGATGTGTCCATGGCCTATTGGGGATGAAAAGTGGCAATAAAGACCCTGCTGGACGTGTATGAGAGACTTTCGCGCGTGCACAAGTAGAACAAGTAGACACGAAATCTATTACATCCTGACGCAACCTTGGCCACCAAAAACGACGAGACAATAGCTCCAAGGTTGCTTTACTACCCGGGTGCCCAGCAAGTGCCGAATTATGATGTTCCTTCAATAACTCAAGACGCAGGTTTAACGGTACAAACAATTTCTCTGAGGGGCAAGAGGCCGGGGCGTCCCCCTGGGCCTCTAACACCTTTCCCTCTAGAACAGAGTGTACAGCCGAGACAACCACTCCTCTTTGTAAAATAGGTACCGGATCACTAACATTACCCCCTCCAGGGAAACTACGAGACAATGCGTCTGCCTTGGTATTTTTTGCCCCAGGACGATAGGTGATTACAAAGTTAAATCTGGTAAAGAATAGCGACCACCTAGCTTGTCTAGGGGTGAGACGCTTAGCCGATTCTAGGTACAGAAGGTTTTTGTGATCCGTAATTACCGTGACGGGGTGGATTGCTCCCTCTAAGAAGTGACGCCACTCTTCAAACGCCAGTTTAATCGCCAACAGTTCCCTATTTCCAATATCATAGTTCTTTTCTGCTGCAGATAATTTTTTGGAAAAGAAAGCGCAAGGACGCCATTTGCCAGGAGACGGACCCTGAGACAATACAGCCCCCACTCCCACCTCCGACGCATCAACTTCAACAATAAAAGGCTGGGAGACATCAGGTTGAATTAGAACAGGTGCCGAGGTAAATCTCTCTTTTAGAGAGGAAAATGCAATTTTAGCGGCGTCAGACCATTTAGAAAAATCAGTCCCCTTCCTAGTCATGTCAGTAAGGGGTTTAACGATCACTGAATAATTTTTAATAAACTTTCTGTAGAAATTTGCGAAACCCAAAAACCGTTGTAGAGCTTTAAGGTTCTCAGGAAGATCCCAATCTAAAATTGCCTGGACCTTCCCAGGATCCATACGGAAACCTGAAGCAGATAATAGATATCCCAGGAATTGTATTTCCTGAACGGCGAAGACACATTTTTCAATTTTCGCATATAATTTATTCGTCCGTAGGACCTGCAGTACTTGCCTGACATGTACTTCATGTGTTTTCAGATCAGCCGAATAAATTAAGATATCATCTAGGTATATGACTACAAACCTGCCGATGAGATGACTAAAAATATCATTAACGAAATGTTGGAAGACAGCAGGGGCATTGGTCAGACCGAAAGGCATGACTAAATTTTCGTAATGCCCCTCAGGGGTGTTAAAAGCTGTCTTCCACTCATCCCCTTCCTTGATACGAATCAGATTGTAGGCCCCCCTAAGATCAAGTTTGGAGAACCACCTAGCACCCGCAATCTGATTAAAAAGGTCAGGAATGAGAGGAAGAGGGTATGGGTCTCGGACGGTTATCCGGTTTAGCTCACGGAAATCTAGGCAAGGACGCAGGCCCCCATCTTTCTTTTTAACAAAGAAAAACCCTGCAGCCACGGGTGAAGAAGAGGGTCTGATGTGTCCCTTGGCCAGACTCTCGGAGATATAATCTTTCATGGCTTGTCTCTCGGGACCCGAAAGATTATACAACCTGGACTTGGGTAATTTTGCACCGGGAATCAGGTTAACCGGGCAATCATAAGGACGATGAGGTGGTAGCTTCTGACAACCCTTTTCAGAAAAAACGTCCTCAAAGTCCGAAATAAATGTAGGTAGGGAAGCTATGGAGGCGATTAAGCAATTGTTATTTAAGCAATTCTCTCTGCAATGCTCACTCCACTCCAATATCTCCCTGGCCTGCCAATCCACCACTGGATTGTGCGCTACCAACCAGGGAAGACCCAATACCACAGGAGAGGGAAGGCCCTCCAGAACGTAACATGAAAGACGCTCCTTATGGTGGTCCCCTACCCGAAGATGTAAGTTATGGACAACGTGAGTGAGGTTTCTCTGAGACAGAGGAGCAGAGTCAATAGCGAATATGGGAATGGGTCTCTGCAGCGTACAGAGAGACAAACCCATAGTGCGGGCAAAATGGGCATCTATCAAATTTACCCCTGCACCACTGTCTAGAAAAAAAGAAATAGACTCCGTCTTAACACCAAAAACAATAACCGCTGGCAACACAAATTGAGATGTTCGTATGGAGGAAACGTATACCCCCCGGCTGACATCCTCCGCACAGCCTGGGGTTAGTAGTTTTCCGACGTTCTTTTGTTTTTGGGAAAGGAGGGACAGACATTAATGAAATGACCCTTCCCCCCACAGAAAAAACAAGCCCCCCACCTACGGCGAACCTCAGGAGGACGGACCTGACGAGAAGTTCCTCCTAGCTGCATAGGCTCATCCAAGTCCGTACAGACTAACTGCTGCTTGGGAGAGGTTACCGATTGCTCAGGAATTTTCGATCTCTCCCTAAGACGTCTATCTATCCTGATAGAGAGGGACATAACAGCATCAAGGGAGAGGGGGGTCTCATACAGCGCCAGCGCATCCTTAACCCTTTCAGATAACCCAGAGCAGAACTGACTCCTGAGAGCCGGGTCGTTCCACTGAGTATCCGTAGCCCACCTGCGGAACTCTGAGCAATATTCCTCTGCTGGCCGATCTCCCTGTAGGAGTCTCCGTAACTTCGACTCAGCCAGGGCGACACGGTCAGGGTCATCATATATGAGACCCAAAGCCCCAAAAAATCCCTCCACTGACCGGAGAGCCTGGGAACCAGGGGGTAACGAGAACGCCCAGGATTGCGGGTCCCCCTGAAGCAGGGAAATAACAATCCCCACCCGCTGTTCTTCATTACCTGAGGAGTAAGGGCGCAGCTTAAAATATAATTTGCAGGCCTCACGGAACAACACAAATTTGTCCCTTCCCCCAGAGAATCTGTCAGGAAGAACAACCTTGGGTTCTGTAACAACCTGGTTACCCATAGCAACCGCTGGGCTTACGGTCTGCTGCATTTGCTGCTGCTGTTGGAGGACAGACGCCTTCAATCCTGCCACCTCCAAAGACAGGCCTTGAAGCTGTTTTGCCAAAGCAGCAATAGGATCCATATTGGATTCTAAGTAGAGAAAAAAAAATTAAATATATATATTTTTTTTTTTTTTTTCTTCTCAAAAAATAAGGGCCAGTTATAATATCACGATCGGCGTAACTGTCACATACGTAACACGGAGGGAGGAAAAGAGGGAGGCCCTGCCCTAGTGAGAGGGAAGGTGGTGACCCCTGACTCACCTTGCGTCTGGCACCTGGCTGCCCTGTCGTCCCTAGACGGGTTCCTCACCCGTACGCCGATCACGTGCCTAAAACCCTGGCTTTCCCTAGGATGAGCCCTAGATAGTGAACAGGGCGGTGGGAACACTAGTCCGCACCACTAGCTCTAGAGGAAAACACCAAGGGGAGGACAGACAATACAAACTAAACATATAATCCCAGGTGGGCAACAACAGGAGACAACAAAAGCCCAACAGGGATCCGGAGGGTAGCACTCTGGAACAACAACCAGATTCTCAGCTCCAGTGGGTCAGCATAGATGTCCAGGCAGGAAGCTCTATAACTGGCAACAAGAGAAGTGTGAGAGGAGAATATAAGGAGGTTGGGAGTGGCAGACAAGAAACAGCTGAGGAGGAGAAGCTACGGATCCCTGAGTGAGACAAAAAGGATAGCAAGGCAAACACAGAAAACAAACACTAAGAAACACCGTGATCTTTAGACATAGAGCGCGCAGCCACCCGCTGCGACTTCCTGACCCCGGGTATAACGGAGTCAGACGTGGCTCTTGACACCCTCGTGACAGTAGCAGACTGGAAAACAAGATCAGCATGCACACACACTCCAGGAAGTAGTATAAGCCGCCCAGTAATGCATAATGGGGCAGAATTTAAAGGGATGCAATCAGTCTAACTACATGACAGCTGAGAGAGGCTAACGAGATGAGGAACTGAACATCACAACAAAAAAACTCAAGGAGGAGATTCTGAAAGGCTTCTGTCAGAGCTTCTCAGCTGTCTGGTTGTGACAGTACCCCTCCCTCTACGAGTGGACTCCGGACACTCAGAGCCCACCTTCTCAGGGTGGGACCTATGGAAAGCCCTGATGAGAAGAGAGGCCTTAATGTCCGTCACTGGGACCCACATCCTCTCCTCAGGACCATAACCCTCCCAATGAACAAGGTACTGGAGAGAACCGCGGACAAGCCGAGAATCCACAATCCTAGAGACCTGAAATTCAAGATTCCCCTCAACCATAATCGGAGGAGGAGGCAAAGGCGAGGGTACAATGGGTTGAACATAAGGTTTCAATAAGGACTTATGAAAAACATTATGGATCTTCCAAGTCTGAGGAAGATCAAGACGGTAGGCAACAGGATTGATGACAGACAGGATTTTGTAAGGCCCAATAAACCTAGGACCCAACTTCCAGGAGGGAACCTTCAATTTGATATTCTTGGTAGACAACCACACCAGATCACCAACATTCAGGTCCGGACCAAGCACACGTCTCTTATCTGCCACACGCTTATATCTCTCACTCATGCTCTTTAGATTATCCTGAATCTTTTGCCAAATAGATGACAAAGACGAGGAGAATCTGTCCTCATCAGGTAAACCAGAAGACCCCTCTCCCGAGAAAGTCCCAAACTGCGGATGAAACCCATATGCACCAAAAAATGGTGACTTATCAGAGGACTCCTGACGACGGTTATTTAAAGCAAACTCAGCAAGAGACAAAAAAGAACACCAATCCTCTTGATTCTCCGCCACAAAACAGCGCAGATATGTCTCCAGATTCTGATTGACGCGCTCTGTCTGGCCATTCGACTGCGGATGGAAAGCAGAAGAGAATGACAACCGAACCCCCAAGCGAGAACAGAAAGCCTTCCAGAATCTGGAAACAAACTGCGTGCCCCAATCAGAGACTATGTCTGAAGGAATACCGTGCAATTTGACAATGTGATCAATAAATGCCTAAGCCAGCGTCTTAGCATTAGGCAAACCAGGAAAAGGGATGAAATGCACCATTTTGCTAAAACGGTCCACCACCACCAGAATCACAGTCTTCCCTGAGGAACGAGGCAGGTCCGTTATGAAGTCCATGGACAGATGTGTCCAAGGACGGGAAGGAATGGGTAAGGGAAGGAGAGGACCTGATGGCCGGGAATGAGGGACTTTGGCACGAGCGCAAGTCTCGCAGGCTGCCACAAAACCCTCAACCGACTTACGAAGCGCAGGCCACCAGAATCTCCGAGCGATGAGATCCAGTGTGGCTCTTGCCCCCGGGTGCCCAGCAAGGACCGTATCGTGGTGTTCCTTAAAAATCTTTTGTCTTAAAGCGATAGGCACAAACAACCTCCCAGGAGGACAAAGATCAGGAGCCTCTGACTGGGCTGCCTGCACCTCTGCCTCCAATTCAGAAAAAAGAGCAGAGACAACCACACCTTCAGCCAAAATGGGACCCGGGTATTCAAAATTCCCGCCTCCCGGAAAACAACGTGACAGGGCATCTGCCTTCACATTCTTAACTCCAGGGCGGAACGTGACAACAAAATTAAACCTAGAAAAGAACAAAGACCATCTGGCCTGTCTCGGGTTCAGACGCTTGGCTGACTCCAAGTAGGCCAGATTTTTATGGTCAGTAAATACGGTAATAGGGTGTCTGGCTCCCTCTAGCCAATGGCGCCATTCCTCAAAAGCCAACTTGATGGCCAACAATTCCCTATCTCCCACATCGTAATTTCTCTCTGCGGAGGAGAGTTTTTTTGAGAAAAAGGCACACGGTCGCCATTTGGCAGGAGAGGAACCCTGAGACAAGACCGCACCCACACCCACCTCAGAAGCATCAACCTCAACTATGAAGGGTAAAGAAATATCAGGTTGCACCAAGATGGGATCGGAAGCAAAACTCTCCTTGATATTAGAAAAAGCCTTACGCGCCTCTACTGACCAAGAAGAAAAATCTACCCCCTTTCTGGTCATATCAGTGAGTGGTTTAACAATAGAGGAATAATTCAAAATAAACTTCCTGTAATAATTGACAAAGCCCAAAAAACGCATCAGCGCCTTGTGATTCTCAGGAAGCTCCCACTCAAGCACAGCGCGGACCTTCTCGGGGTCCATGCGAAAACCAGAAGCGGAGAGAAGAAACCCTGGAAATTGAATTTCTGGAACCGCAAACACACATTTTTCCAGTTTCGCATATAATTTATTCTTCCGCAGGATGAGCAAGACCTGACGTAAATGTTCCTTATGAGTTTTGAAATCAGGAGAAAAAATCAAAATGTCATCCAAATACACTAATACAAATTTTCCCATCAAATGATAAAAAATGCTGTTCACAAAATGCTGAAAAACGGCTGGGGCATTCATCAAACCAAAAGGCATAACCAAATTCTCAAAATGGCCCTCAGGGGTATTGAAGGCCGTCTTCCATTTGTCTCCTTCTCTGACCCTGACCAGGTTGTATGCCCCTCTTAGATCTAATTTGGAAAAGACTTTAGCCCCAACAACCTGGTTAAACAGGTCCGGGATCAGAGGAAGCGGATAAGGGTCACGAATAATGATATTGTTCAGCTCCCTGAAATCCAGACAAGGTCTTAAAGAACCATCTTTTTTCTTAACAAAGAAAAAACCAGCGGCAACAGGTGACTTCGAGGGTCGTATGTGTCCAAGCACGCATAGCGATCCTCTCAGGTTGGGAAAGATTGTATAAACGAGATTTAGGCAGTTTGGCGCCTGGGATGAGATTAATAGGGCAATCGTACTCCCTGTGCGGGGGCAAATCCTGAACTCCACTCTCAGAGAAGACATCCGAAAATTCAGAGAGAAAAGATGGTACAGACTTAGTAGCAACCTCAGAAACAGATGTCGTGAGGCAATTCTCTCTGCAAAAGTCACTCCAACCATTTATTTGCCTTGCTTGCCAATCAATGCTGGGGTTATGTTTAGTGAGCCAGGGTAGCCCCAACACTAGAGGAGTAGGCAAACTGCTAAGGACAAAACATGACACATCCTCAACATGAGCATCACTCACAATTAAACGGATATTGTGAACTATGCCCTTTAATGATTTCTGAGAAAGTGGAGCGGAATCAATAGCAAAAACAGGAATATCCTTTCCCAAAGTGCGCACCTGGAAACCATGAGTTATTACAAATTGATTATCAATGAGATTGACAGCTGCTCCACTATCTACAAAAATCTCACAAAAAAATGTTCTTGCTCTCTAGCGCCACCCTAGCCGGCAGGACAAAACGGGAACTACAAGCAAACGGAAAACCTTCAATCTCCGCCTCAACCCTGCCAATAGTAACAGATGGAACATTTTTAAAAGATTTTTTTCCTGTTTGTTTCTTTATTACTCCCAGAAAACTGCCTGAATCTCCTAGAAGGACAAACATTTGCCAAATTATTTATACCTCCACAACAAAAACAAACCCTCCCATGCAAGCTGAATCTTCTATTGTCAGAAGCAATCAACCCCAGCTGCATGGGCTCCTGCTCAGCAGGGGCTGACAGCGACTGAGACCCCTGCGCACAGAATGAGACCGCTGCACTGTCCTGGGACTGAGTATGACAGGAAGGGGACATGAAATGTTCTCGCTTGGGGGCACATCTCTCCTCTCTCTCTAAGACGCCTGTCAATACGAATGGCCTGAGACATAGCAGAGTCCAAAGAAATAGGCCTCCCTCTGAAAGACCATGGCAAAATTGACTTCGGAGTGCAGCATCATTCCAACCAGTATCAGCTGCCCATCTCCAAAATTCTGAGCAGTATATTTCTGCGGATTGTTTACCCTGGCATAATAGACGTAGTCTAGACTCAGCCAGAGCAATACGATCCGGATCATCATATATCTGACCCAGGGCTAAAAAGAATTTATCCACTGAACGGAGAGGCCTGCCCCGGCAGCGAAAAGGCCCAAGACTGAGCGTTACCCCTGAGCAGCGATATTATGATCCCCACCCTCCGTTCCTCATCACCAGAGGAATGGGGAAGCAGGCGAAAATGGAGTTTGCAAGCCTCTCTAAAACGCACAAAATTCTCACTACCCCCGGAGAACGTATCCGGGAGTGAGATCTTAGGCTCAGAACAAACTCCATGAACGCAAGCTGAACCGGTCACTTGAAGCTGAGAAAAAGTCTTACGGAGATCAGCTACCTCCAATGAAAGACCCTGGAAGCGTTCAGCCAAAAGTGAAACCAGATCCATGCTTGAGACGGTTTTGGCGGCTTATAATGTCACGGACGGTGTACAGGAAACAAGACAAAGCAACATACATATATGACTCACTGGATCCAAAGCTAAGGAACCAAAGGGAGACCCCTGCACAAGACCTGAGACTTTCCCTGGCTGCTCAGCCTATGCAAAGATCCCAGAGGTGGATGGTTGCATATCCACGTACCTCAACTATATAACCCCTGAACACCCTACAATAGTGAGGGGACACGACCACCGGCTCCCTACACCAGACACGGAGGGAGTCAGGGTCACCTGGGATCCAGCAAACAGAAAATAACAGATAAATGTTCAGCACTTAACTTTGTAGCAGACTGGAGAACAAGATCAGCATGCACACACACTCCAGGAAGTAGTATAAGCCGCCCAGTAATGCATTATGGGGCGGAATTTAAAGGGATGCAATCAGTCTAACTACATGACAGCTGAGAGAGGCTAACGAGATGAGGAACTGAACATCACAACAAAGAAACTCAAGGAGGAGGTTCTGAAAGGCTTCTGTCAGAGCTTCTCAGCTGTCTGGTTGTGACATAAGCTTGATTCAATTTCACTGTCCCTGACTCCCTGTAACACTGTAACACCCAACTACCCTCTTTCACAGCCCAGTACAGAATGAAGTTCTTGTTGTTTTGCTAGTTTTTTCATCCAAAGCAAACCCAGAAAGATTAAGGTTCATCTGTAGTCTGAAAAACAGCAAAGTTCGGACCGAACTCGGTTCAGTCCAAACTGGTTTGCTTAGCCTTACACCTTATGGTTCTTATCTTCTTTTACCGATACCAAAGCTAGGAACTAGCCTCCACCATCTATGACACTGACTAAGCATGAGCAAACTGGTTCTACCGGTTCGTGATTTGGTCCAAATTTTTTAAAAAACATTTGGGAGAGAGAAAGTTGAATGTTACTTTGGAGGTCTCTCTGGTTCATATGAAGTTGATCCAAAAAGTAAAATAAAATCACTAAGGGTGCTGTCTGTTTTTGCTATAATGATGATATATCCTCAGACAATAGGAAGAATCTGTCCCATTGCTTATGAAGCAAAGCTAGAACAATAGCTAGCTCTTTCAGGACAAAAGCCCTTTATCAGAGTAGAGCAGATGATAGCATTGTTTCTAGTTGCAAAGCCTTAAGGGGAACCTCTGGGTGAGTACTATTTCTATTATGGAGACCAGTTAATATACAGTCCTGATCAAAAGTTTAAGACCACTTGAAAAATGGCAAAAAATCATATTTAGCATGGCTGGATCTTAACAAGGTTCGAAGTAGAGCTTCAACATGCAACAAGAAGAAATGGGAGTGAGACAAAACATTTGAGCATTCAATTTAATAAAAACAACGAATAAACTGAAACAGGCTGTTTTTCAGCTGATAAAAAGTTTAGGACCACACCTACAAAAAAATAAAATAAACCCCCCCAAAACAGAAATCCAACTTCCAAACATGAACTCAGTAATGAGTAGCTCCGCCGTTATTGTTTATCACTTAAAAAAATTGTTTTGGCATGCTTGATGCAAGCGTTTCCATGAGGTGAGTGGGAACATTTCTCCAAGTGGTGAAGACGGCCGCACGAAAGCCATCTACTGTCTGGAACTGTTGTCCATTTTGTAAACTTCCCTTGCCAACCATCCCCAAAGGTTCTCAATCGGATTTAGATAAGGGGAACACGCAGGGTGGGCCAAAATAGTGATGTTATTTTCCTGGAAGAAGTCCCTTGCCTTGTGGGCATTGTGTACTGTAGCGTTGTTCTGTTGAAAAACCCAGTCGTTACCACACAGACGAGGGCCCTCAGTCATGAGGAATGCTCTCTGCAACATCTGGACATAGCCAGTGGCCGTTTGACGCCCCTGCACTTCCTGAAGCTCCATTGTTCCACTGAAGGAAAAAGCACCCCAGACCATTATGGCGCCCCCTCCACTGTGGCGCGTAGAAAACATCTCAGGTGGGATCTGCTTGTCATGCCAGTAATGTTGGAAACCATCAGGACCATCAAGGTAAAAAAAATTCTCATCAGAGAATAAAACTTTCTTCCACCTTTGAATGTCCCATGTTTGGTGCTCTCTTGCAAAAGTCCAAACGAGCAGTTCTGTGGCGTTCAAGGAGACAAGGTCTTTAAAGATGTTTTTTGTTTTTGAAGCCCTTCAGTCGCAGATGCAGTCTGATGGTTATGGGGCTGCAGTCAGCACCATTAAGGGCCTTAATTTGGGTCGAGGATCGTCCAGTGTCTTGACGGACAGCCAATTGGATCCTCCGGCTCAGTGCTGATGTTCCATAACCCTCAGGATCATTTAAGAATTTAAGAAATTCCAAATGACTGTCTTACTGCCTCCTACCTCAGCAGCGATAGCGCGCTGTGAGAGACCCTGCTTATGCAGTTCAACAACCTGACCACGTTCAAAAAGGGAGAGTTTTTTTGCCTTTGCCATCACAACGTGTGACTACCTGACAGAAAATAACAATGAATCCACATCTTTGCACAGAATTGGCCATTTAAAGGCATGTGGTCCTAAACTTTTGATCAGCTGGAAAACAGCCTGTTTCAGTTTATTCGTTGTTTTCATTAAATTGAATGCTCAAAAAATGTTTTGTCTCACTCCCATTTCTTCTTGTTGCATGTCGAAGCTCTACTTGGAACCTTGTTAAGATCCAGCCATGCTAAATATGATTTTTTGCCATTTTTCAAGTGGTCTTAAACTTTTGATCAGGACTGTATGTGATGACTAGAGATGAGCGAATTTGATAAAAATTAGATTCTCCGGTTCGCCAAATTTTTCAGGAAAATCTATCCAAATAAATTTCATTAAAAAAAAGCTATTTCCTGGATGCTGACAGCTTTTGTAGTGGTGTAGAACACTGTGCCTTGTAGTAACACGCATAGGGAGTCTGCTTTGGTAGTGAAATAATACTGTGAGTCTGTAAGACATGCAGATGGCAGGCGTCACTCTTAGAATCACTGCACACTTCACTTATTTGGGCAGTCACGGGGCCAAAACTGACCAAATAACTCAAGTATGAACTCAGTCTTACAGGTCGATGTAAGCGTCAAGAGGAAGTGCACTCTTTTCACACCGTCCTCAGCTGATTCCACATAGATGTCTACAGAACTTGTTTTATTAAATGCTTATACAAGTAGAGCCCCCCGACAGAGTGTAAAGGGTGTCAGCAGTAAGTTTGTGTTGATGTCACTGATTAATTTGCCCTTCCTCTGATTTGTCAAAGCAATTACCCCCAAAAACGGATCCTGTATGTGGAGCATCCCTGCTACAACATGTCAAGTGTATTTATTGCCATCTTGTGTAGTCAAACTTAGCATTTTCCTGTATATGTATTTTCCAGGCCTGTATGATATATTATGCTGTCATTTCCCTGTCCGCCAGCAGGTGGCAGCAATATGTAGCAGACCATAGCTAGTTTAGTATCTCTAGCCTGGAATAGTTCATTCCAGTCTAGCCTCCCCCATGTGAGCAGAAGTGGGATGTCCCCATGTCCTGTCTCATGAGGAGGAGAGGAAGTTTAGTTAGTGTGTGCCAGCCCCCTGCCTGGGGAAGGCTGTGCAAGTAGGAGCTCCCAGAAACAGGGATCCCAACCTAGGATCCAGCCTCGGCTGAGGCCAAGGATCATTCTTCCCAGCCTGAGTCAACTACCTCAGCTGGTGACAAACAAGCAACAACCTCCAGAACTACAGATCTCCAGGAAGCCATTCCCTGCGAGCAGTCCTGTGAGTACTAACCCAGAGTCCAGGAGAAGCCAAATACCTCCTCAGCTAGTCAGGCCCATATCAAGCAGAAGACAGACAGAGCAGAAGACGAAAACCCTGCCAGATTCACTAGGCATATGATTAGAAGCAGAATATATATAGATTCCTGCCACATATTGCCAATACCTGCTGGGACCCAAAAGACTTAAGCTGTAACTTGTATGGATTGATGTTGCCATTCAGTAAAGACAAGTTGGATTATATCTCCTGTCTGGATCTCAATCATTCCTCAATTACTCCTACTGACCACGCTCAATTTTATTGCAAGTGAGCCAGGATCCAGGAGTCCAGCCGTACCAAGGTAGGAGACACCGTTGACACTACCATATCTGCTATACAGAGACATTATCCCCCTCTGGAATTCCTCACCTGGTACGTGAGTTATAACATCTTAAAGGGCCCTGCTACAGTACCTGTGCAAGCTGCAATTGGCGTCACGAACTACTACACATATATCCTGACCCACTGCATAGCTGACCCATTGTACTAGTGTCCTGCTCATTGCAGATGTAAAACAGAGATGATACGTGAATGGAATATTTGCATGTTTTCTCTGTTTTGTACCCACTCCTGCTTTTGGTTACCAAATCATAAGCCAATTCTGATGGGATCATACAGGCCTTACAGCTGCTTCATAGACAGGATCCGTTGTGCGTCTCGTTTTTTTTCCTTCTATCTGAAAGATCAAAAGAAGTGTCAAACAAATGATGATGTCAGCCAAGCCGAAAGCCAAAATAGTGGAGCAGTCATGAAGTGGGGAGGGTGGGAACAGCATGAGAAGTCCACAGAGTGGACCTATGACATAGTGGTGAGGTGAAAGCAGCATGAGGAGACTTCAGAGTGGCCCAATGACAGAGTCTGGAGGTGGCTGCAGCATCAGGAGGCCACAGAGTGGGAAGGTGACATATGTGGAGGTGGGTGGTAATACCAGTACCCGCTAAAGATGGTGGGTGAAAAAAGGAGCACTTGGCATCCGATGTGTGGCATCAGGCGGGTAACAGCATCAGAATAGTAGCTGAGGCAGGTAGCCAGAAGAAACCGGTCTCTTTTGTCAAATTGTTGGTGTGGCACCATGGATGATCTAGTCTGATGCATCAGGCATTGGTGTGTGGAAATCCTGGCTGATCCATGCCTGATTCATCTTGATGCAGTGTCCCACTATGTTCTATATGTGGGCACTTTTAACTCTTGCTAAATGTCATATCAAATGTATTGTGATATCATGCTGTAATTCCCTTTAAAGGGTTTGTGTCATCAGAAAAATCGTTATGCAGCTGGCTGACATTAGCGATGTGCTAATGTCAGCAGAACATAACTGTATGACTTATATCTCCCTGCCTGCCGCCATTCGCGCTAAATGATGATTTTTATAATATGCAAATGAGCCTCTAGGTGCTAGTGGGGCATTGCTGCAGCACCTAGAGGCCCCGTCCTCTCACCATTTGGCACGCCCTTGTAAAGGTGATTCACATTCTCGGTCTCCTCCGTGTGTGTCCCGCAAATCCCGCACCTGCGCCCTCCCTTTTAGTATTAGGCGCAGGCGCAGTGAGCGACGGACGGCAGCAGGCAAGCGTCCTTTACTCACTGTGCCTGCGCCTAATAGTAAAATGGACAGTGCAGGCACTGGATTTGTGGGGCACCGAGGAGACCGAGGATGTCAATCACTTTTACAAGGGCGTTCCAAATGTTGAGAGGACGGAGCCTCTAGGTGCTGCAGCAACGCTCCACTAGAACCTAGAGGCTCATTTGCATATTTGTTAAGTCATTATTTAGCACGAACGGCGGCAGGCAGGGAGATTTAAGTCATACAGTTATGTTCTGCTGACATTAGCACATTGCTAATGTCAGCCAGCTGTATAACGATTTTTCTGATGACAGAAACCTTTAACAGGCTGGCAGTGTCATTTACCTTTATTCGCCCCTAGGTGGTGATTGCACCACTTATATATACAGGGAGTGCAGAATTATTAGGCAAGTTGTATTTTTGAGGATTAATTTTATTATTGAACAACAACCATGTTCTCAATGAACCCAAAAAACTCATTAATATCAAAGCTGAATATTTTTGGAAGTAGTTTTTAGTTTGTTTTTAGTTTTAGCTATTTTAGGGGGATATCTGTGTGTGCAGGTGACTATTACTGTACATAATTATTAGGCAACTTAACAAAAAACAAATATATACCCATTTCAATTATTTGTTTTTACCAGTGAAACCAATATAACATCTCAACATTCACAAATATACATTTCTGACATTCAAAAACAAAACAAAAACAAATCAGTGACCAATATAGCCACCTTTCTTTGCAAGGACACTCAAAAGCCTGCCATCCATGGATTCTGTCAGTGTTTTCATCTGTTCACCATCAACATTGCGTGCAGCAGCAACCACAGCCTCCCAGACACTGTTCAGAGAGGTGTACTGTTTTCCCTCCTTGTAAATCTCACATTTGATGATGGACCACAGGTTCTCAATGGGGTTCAGATCAGGTGAACAAGGAGGCCATGTCATTAGATTTTCTTCTTTTATACCCTTTCTTGCCAGCCACGCTGTGGAGTACTTGGACGCGTGTGATGGAGCATTGTCCTGCATGAAAATCATGTTTTTCTTGAAGGATGCAGACTTCTTCCTGTACCACTGCTTGAAGAAGGTGTCTTCCAGAAACTGGCAGTAGGACTGGGAGTTGAGCTTGACTCCATCCTCAACCCGAAAAGGCCCCACAAGCTCATCTTTGATGATACCAGCCCAAACCAGTACTCCACCTCCACCTTGCTGGCGTCTGAGTCGGACTGGAGCTCTCTGCCCTTTACCAATCCAGCCACAGCCCATCCATCTGGACCATCAAGACTCACTCTCATTTCATCAGTCCATAAAACCTTTGAAAAATCAGTCTTGAGATATTTCTTGGCCCAGTCTTGACGTTTCAGCTTGTGTGTCTTGTTCAGTGGTGGTCGTCTTTCAGCCTTTCTTACCTTAGCCATGTCTCTGAGTATTGCACACCTTGTGCTTTTGGGCACTCCAGTGATGTTGCAGCTCTGAAATATAGCCAAACTGGTGGCAAGTGGCATCTTGGCAGCTGCACGCTTGACTTTTCTCAGATCATGGGCAGTTATTTTGCGCCTTGGTTTTTCCACACGCTTCTTGCGACCCTGTTGACTATTTTGAATGAAACGCTTGATTGTTCGATGATCACGCTTCAGAAGCTTTGCAATTTTAAGAGTGCTGCATCCCTCTGCAAGATATCTCACTATTTTTTACTTTTCTGAGCCTGTCAAGTCCTTCTTTTGACCCATTTTGCCAAAGGAAAGGAAGTTGCCTAATAATTATGCACACCTGATATAGGGTGTTGATGTCATTAGACCACACCCCTTCTCATTACAGAGATGCACATCACCTAATATGCTTAATTGGTAGTAGGCTTTCGAGCCTATACAGCTTGGAGTAAAACAACATGCATAAAGAGGATGATGTGGTCAAAATACTCATTTGCCTAATAATTCTGCACTCCCTGTATAGCTGGGGGGGGGGGGGTGTAAAGTTAGTGTGTCCGATGCTAATGAAGAGATGAGGAAGTTGATGGAGGAGGTGGAAATTTGTATTTCTATCGAAATAATTTAAAAAAGATCTTAACGCATATAACTGCAGCGCTGAATAAAAAAAAATTTCCACCAAAATAAGTCCCAAAAGATTTTACTGCATATAACTGCCGCGCTGAATGCCGAATATATTTTTCTGCTGATATACGCTACTAAAGGCTTTACCACATATAACTGGAACAGTGAACGCCAAGAATATTTTTATTTTTTGACGTATATACGCCACTAAAGGTTTTTCAACAGAGGGTTATAGGCTGTCAGTTTAAAAAAAACAACGACTCCTGAGGTGGAGTGATCTGAAGTGAACGGGAAATAACTGCAGAAGTGACCTGAGAATATATTTTTCTTGTTAGACTGAAATTGGCCACTATACGCTTTGACCAGAAAAAAATTCAAGAGTAAAGTGCATATATATATATATATATATATATATATCTTGCAGTACTGAAATACGCCCCTACACGCTTTCACCAGAAATAACTGCAGGAGTGAAGTGCGTATATATATTTCTTGTAGTACTGAAATATGCCCCTATACGCTTTCACCAGAAATAACTGCAACAGTGCAGTGTGTATATATGTTTCTTTTTTTACTGAAATACGAACCTATACGGTTTTACCACAAATAACTGCAGAAGTGACCTGAGAATATATATTTCTTGTTGGACTGAAATAAGCCACTATACGCCTTGACCAAAATTAAGATTGAAGTACGTATATATTTTTCTTGTCGTACGGAAATGCGCCCCTATACGCTTTCACTAGAAATAACTGCAACAGTGCAGTGCGTATATATTTTTCTTTGTTACTGAAATACTCCCCTATATGCTTTCACCAGAAATGCGTATATATTTTTCCTGCAATACTGAATAAAATACTAAGATATAAGCCTCTAAAGGCTTTTCAACATAACAGTTGCAGCCCAATAACAAAAAGCTGGAATGTCAGAGCTGTCTCATAACTATTTGGATCCCCAAATAATCTTTCCCTGCACTTGTAAATCACTTTCCTATCAATATCCCTAGCGCCTTCTGACATCTCTCCCTGCACTGAGATGCTGTGAAATTATTCCTCCCTATCCTTTCCCTGCACTTATAAATAGTTTTTTCAGACAGAGCCGGACTGGGGGGCGCAGCCTTAGGGGGAGGCGACCATGACGGGGGGCTGGTTTGAGGGAGCCCCTGGGGAGGGATTGGTTGATTTGAGTTATGGGGGCGGGGGTATGAGGGGTTAAATAGGTGAGGGCCCGGGAGGAAGGTGGCCATTTTGCGGGAAAATCGGAGCTGTATGCACTGCACTCTGGGCGAAAAAAAACGTACTTTAACATGGACGTGGAGGCAATCCTGGCGGAGCTTAGGTCGGCAGCAGCTGCTCGGGGACCCGGCTGGCTCCAGGAGCAGGTCCAGCAGCTGCTCGGAGGGGCGGCTGAGGCTCCCGCTTCGCCTCAGCCACGGGCATCCCGGCTGCGGCGGGCCCGGCCGCCGGCGCGCCTCAGCCCAGACATGGCCTCCCCTCGGGCTCAGCGCCGCAGACGGAGCCCTGCTTCTCAGGACCCTCCACGCCTGCAGGCGCCGGGTGCAGCTCCTTCCCGGGCGCCCAGACGTGGGAGGAATCCGGCCAGTAGGCGGAGCCCTCGCTCAGGCCTCAGCAGGCCTCAGCAGCAGCGCAGCAGCGCCACCTCGTGGTCAGGACCGGGAACGGCGGGCTCCCTCCAGGTTCCTGATGTGGATGAGGCCCCTCAGCCAGAGCAGTGTTCCAGAGGGCACGGGGCTGCTGCGGACCTTGGCAGCAGGCCCTCGTCGGCCAGGCAAGTCGAGGAGGAAGTCGTCGCCGCGCCAGTCGTCTCCAGAGGGGATCCGGAAGATCACGTCCCTGGCCCCAGCCCGGCCAGGGGACATCCGTGGGAGATCGCGGTGCCAGGACCGTCTCAGAGGACCGAGCGGCGGGAGTCAGGATCTTCGGCTGATGGGGTCACAGCACCCAGGCAGCCAGGTGAGGCACCTTGGGGACCTTTATGTCAGTTAGTGTCTGGGGGGGCTGGGGGGTCTCAGTCGGATTTGAGTAAGGGACTGGGCCAGCTCGTGGGGGGTTTGGTGGGGTTGTTAGCGAATTTGGGGGCGGCAGGGAATCCCGTGTTACCGTTGGGGGGCCTGGGGGGTGGCGGCGGCGGGGCGGGAGCGTCAGGGCCGTTGCCGGCGTGGGGTGTGGGGGCGGTCGTTGGGGGGCCGCCAGCTTCGAGTACACCCACGGTGGTTTCATGTGGGACTTCGGCGTCCGTTCAGACGCAGGTAGGTGGGTCCGAGCAGGAGGATGGTATGCGGTTAGATGATAGGGCTAAGGGAGAGGTTTATGTTTGTTTTGAGGGCCCATTGGGGGCACATTTAAAGCTGGAGGTGAGGGAGCGCATTTGGAAAGGGGAGTATGTGGATATATTTTCCTTACTCCCTTTGGACAGGTTCAATTTGGATAGGGAGCGGAAGGATGAGGGTAAGCGGGAGGACGAGGAGAAGCGTAGGCACCGACTGATACCGCGGACGTTCCCTAACTGGTTGCAGGCGTTCGCAATATTGGCCAGTGTGATAGGGGAGAAGGCGCCGGAGTGCTGCTCCGCGCTTTTTTGTTACCTGGATGCTATTGGAGAGGCTTACCGGGTGTATGGGGGCATGGCCTGGCTGCGTTACGACGAACAGTTTAGGCAGCGGAAGGCGGTACGCCCTAGCATCAAGTGGGACCACAAGGATATCACCTTGTGGCTCAAAGTGACAGCGCCGGTTCGGTCGGGTCAGCCCTTTCGGAGTGATTCAGGGGCAGGGGACAATCCGGATTCGCGGCAGCATCTGCGAAGGGGTTGTGTTTTTTATTCAATGAAGGGGGGTGTAAATTTGGAGCCAAGTGCAAATTTAAGCACGAATGTTCCACCTGTGGCGGGTCTCACGGAGCCACGCGGTGCTTTAGAGGGGCACGACAGAAGGGGGGCGAGAGTTCTGGAAAAGGGGGTGACGCCAGTGCGGCTGGAAGAGATGGACCGGTTTCTCGTTAGGTATCCGGATAGGGGGGCTGCGCAGTTGTTGCGGGATGGGTTTTCGGGGGGGTTTAAAATTCCGTTTGTTCCATCAGGGCCGGTGTTGCTTAAGAGGAATTTGCAGTCGGCAAGGGAGCACCCTGAGGTGGTGACGGCGAAATTAGAGAAGGAAGTTAGACTGGGAAGGATGGCTGGCCCGTTTTTGGAACCACCTTTGCAGAACTTGCGTGTGTCGCCTCTGGGGGTGGTCCCAAAGAAAGAGGCGAATGCGTTTCGCCTGATTCAACATCTATCCTTTCCTAAGGGATCGTCGGTCAACGATGGTATTGACCCGACGCTGTGCTCGGTAGTCTATACCTCGTTTGATGCGGCAGTGAAGTGGGTTAGGAAGTTTGGGAGGGGTGCGTTGATGGCAAAAACTGATATTGAGTCAGCTTTTAGGTTGTTGCCGGTGCACCCTGAGAGCCTGCATTTGTTGGGATGTTTTTGGGAGGGTAAGTTTTTTGTTGATCGTTGCTTGCCCATGGGGTGTTCGTTGTCCTGCGCGTATTTTGAAACGTTTAGTTCTTTTCTGGAATGGGCGGTAGTGGATTCCTCCGGATGTGAATCACTTATTCACTATCTGGATGATTTCTTATGTATTGGCCCCCCGGGATCCAGGGTGTGCTCTTTGCTGTTGCACACGTTGGAGGCGTTGTTTGACTCCTTTGGGGTTCCCTTGGCGGTAGCGAAAACTGTGGGGCCGACCACGGAATTGAGCTTCCTAGGCATAGTGATTGACTCAGTGAGGATGGAATGTAGGCTGCCCTTGGACAAGGTTGAGGACTTGAGAATGGAGGTCGCCAGGGCAGGGCGACTGCGGAAAATCCAATTGCGGAGCTTACAGTCACTCCTGGGGAAGCTAAATTTCGCCTGTAGGATTATCCCCATGGGCAGGGTGTTTAGTAGACGGTTGGCGGCGGCAACGGCCGGGGTGGCGGCGCCGCACCATTTTGTTAGATTGGGGAAGGAGCTTAGGGCGGATTTGCGAGTTTGGGCATCTTTTTTGGAGTGTTATAATGGCAGAGGTCTGTTTATGGGTGAGGCGGTAGACTCTTTTGATTTTGACCTTTTCTCTGACGCGGCGGGGGGAGGCGGTTTCGGGGTCTATTGTGGGGGGCAGTGGTGTGCGGGGGGTTGGCCTGATACCTGGGTGGAGAGAGGCTGGGTCAAGAATTTAGCGTTGCTGGAGTTGTTCCCCATTGTGGTGGCAGTACTGTTGTGGGGGGAGGAGTTTAGGAACAAGAAGGTTCATTTCCATTGTGACAACTTGGGGGTGGTGCAAGCGATTAACGGGTTGTCAGCTTCTTCGCCGTTGGTGGTGCGTCTGTTGCAGAGGCTGGTGCTGGAGTGCTTGTCACTTAATGCGTGGGTAGTGGCAGTGCATGTACCAGGGGTTGATAACGGTATTGCTGACGCTCTCTCTCGTTCACAGTGGGAACGTTTCCGCCAGCTGGCCCCGGGGGCAGAGGAGCATGGGCTGGACTGCCCGAGTTGCCTATGGGAACTCCTGGAGACACCGTAGCTGGTCTCATACGGGCTTCACTTGCACCCGGTACGTGGGAGACCTATGATAGGGCATGGCAATGTTGGGAGGATTGGAAGACCAGGTTGGCTGTTGTGTCGGATGACTTTGAGATTCCCTTGCTATTGTTCATTGGGCATTGTAGGGAGGAGGGGTGGTCTGTCTCTAGGATTAATAGTTGTATTTCAGGATTGGCGTTCGGTTTTCGTCTTCGGCATCTGCCGGATGTCACTAAGTCTTTTCTGGTGGTGAGGGCTTTGAAGGGTTGGCGGCGTTCTCAGTCAGGGCAGGATGACCGTAGGCCGGTGTCTTTTGCTTTGCTGTTGCGGTTGGGGGAGCAACTAGTCGACGTTTGTGCCTCGCCGTGGGAGTTGCGTTTGTTTCGGTTGGCTTTTTCGCTGGCATTTTTTGGGGCCTTGCGTTTGGGCGAGTTGGTTTCTCCGTCGGTCAAGAGACAGGGGGGGTTGTATAGGGACGATGTAGACCTTTTTCAGGACAGGGTGGAGTTTCGTATTAGGCGGTCTAAAACTGATGTGGAGGGGAGAAGTCGGAAGGTTGTTTTGTTTGCAGTCCCGGGTTGCGCGATGTGTCCGGTATGTTGCTTGAGGGAATATGGTATTGCGGTGGTGGGGACGAATTCCCCTCTCTTGGTGCATGCGGACGGGTCTTTCCTTTCCCGTTTCCAGTTTACGGCGGTTTTTCAGCGGTGTCTAGGGCAGTTGGGCTTAGCGCTTGGGGGCTACTCTAGCCATTCTTTCAGAATTGGTGCAGCGACGGAGGCGGCCAGACGCGGATTGGGGCAGGATGTGATCATGCGGATAGGAAGGTGGGAATCGATTCGCTTTAGATTGTATATTCGTCTGGATCGGTTGTGATATTGCATTGTATTCTGTCTCATCCCGCACGGTATGCTTTTGTTATTGTTCTGTCGTTGCAGGTTCGGACCCAGCGCTAATCTGGATAATGGGGCACTCCTATGTTTTCTGGGGAGCCATCCGGGCAGCGGTTCGGCCGGATGGACAACAGTTCGGGATTGACCGGTCGGTGGCGGTGGTAAGATGGTTGGGGCGTAGGGGTATGGTGTGGGGGGGCGTGTTACCTGAGGTCCACAGGTTTGTTAGGTTGGATAGAGTGCCGGATGTGTTGGTGTTGCACGTGGGGGGCAACGATTTGGGGGCACGGCCGTTGCGGGAATTGGTGAAGGACGTAAAATTCGACCTACTCCGGTTGTGGGCGCTGTTTCCAGGTCTTATTTCTGTTTGGTCGGACATTGTTCCCCGCAAAGTGTGGAGGGGGGCGCGTTCGGTGGAGGGGATAAATAAGGCTAGGATTAAAGCCAACCGGGCCATAGGGCGGTTTATGGCGAGGAATGGGGCGGTGGTAGTACGGCATACCGAACTGGAAAAAGGGGTTGGAGTTTTTTGGCGGGCTGACGGCGTTCACTTGAATGCAGTGGGGATTGACATGTGGTGTCTGGCGATACAGGAAGGCATTGAGACAGCTTTGCGGATGTGGAGGGACGCACAGGCTTAAGGTGTCAAGCATGTGCGTTCATGGCGGTGGGAGGTCCTTGAAGTTGGAGAGATTCAGGTGATGAGGATGGGAGGGCTCCACGGTTGGGGCTGGACTCCTATGGCTGGTGGTCGGTTGTGGCGGAATTTGGGCGAGCCGTCAGTGGTGCCTCCGAGCTGGTGCTTAACGGCTGGGGGCAAGTCGGCTCAAAAAGGACTGGGAAAAAATTCCGAGGTTTGGGGCTTCCAGGACCTCCCCCGTGTTACTCAGGTGAATTAAGTTGGTTATATCTTATGGGGATGTTTTTGTGGGAAATAAAAAGGTTAATTATTGATGTATATGTTTTCAATAAACGGCTGCTGTGGCCGATATAATCCAACTTGGTGTCCGTGTCTTATTGGGGTTCTGACGGGGCCGGTTTAGAGGGTTAGGGCTTGTGGTAAGTGAGTCAAGGGTTAGTAGGTGACTGATCGTGAGGGGCGAGCGGCTAATAACCAATACCCCGTCAAGACAGAGCCGGACTGGGGGGCGCAGCCTTAGGGGGAGGCGACCATGACGGGGGGCTGGTTTGAGGGAGCCCCTGGGGAGGGATTGGTTGATTTGAGTTATGGGGGCGGGGGTATGAGGGGTTAAATAGGTGAGGGCCCGGGAGGAAGGTGGCCATTTTGCGGGAAAATCGGAGCTCCCACCCACCCACCCCTGGTTGTTCCTGTTCCAGAGCCTGGGCGGATGGCGGGGGATGGGGGGAGTTGGAGGGGGGTGATCGTGTAATGAATGGTGATCTTAAATGTTAATTATTTTGTCACGGCGGCTGTGGCGGTGGGAGGTCCTTGAAGTTGGAGAGATTCAGGTGACGAGGATGGGAGGGCTCCACGGTTGGGGCTGGACTCCTATGGCTGGTGGTCGGTTGTGGCGGAATTTGGGCGAGCCGTCAGTGGTGCCTCCGAGCTGGTGCTTAACGGCTGGCGGCAAGTCGGCTCAAAAAGGACTGGGAAAAAATTCAGAGGTTTGGGGCTTCCAGGACCTCCCCCGTGTTACTCAGGTGAATTAAGTTGGTTATATCTTATGGGGATGTTTTTGTGGGAAATAAAAAGGTTAATTATTGATGTATATGTTTTCAATAAACAGCTGCTGTGGCCGATATAATCCAACTTGGTGTCCGTGTCTTATTGGGGTTCTGACGGGGCCGGTTTAGAGGGTTAGGGCTTGTGGTAAGTGAGTCAGGGGTTAGTAGGTGACTGATCGTGAGGGGCGAGCGGCTAATAACCAATACCCCGTCATGTCTTTTTTTTCCACAATGAGGTTTTTCCACTTGCTATCCCTAGCGCCTTTACACATCTGTCCCTGCACTCTGAATGCTGGAAAATGGCAGAATCTAAAATGGCTGCCGTATTTATAGGGCTGTGACATCACAGGGGTGGCTGCTGATTGGCTGCACGCAGGCATGTCAATCTGGGTGATCCCGCCTTCCCAGAGTTCCATGTCCCATGTCCTCAGTCCACACACATATAGCCGCCATTTTAGGAAAATTGCGATTCGTTACCACGAAGCACAAGGAAATTCGCATTCGTTGCGAATCAAATTTTTCCTGAAATTCTAAATGAATTCCACTTCGTCAGCTTCGATTCGCTCATTTCTAGTGATGACCATTGTAGGCTAGACAATGCTTCACCTAATTTCTGAGTAAAATATGTGCTAATTATTATGTCTAACATCTGCTGGCATCAGATAGATTTAGGAAAGCTAATTTTAATATCTTTTATACTGTGCACATGTACTTGGCATACTAGGGGCTCTCCATAATGACTAGGTATACACCTCAGGCAATGCATATATATATTGTTGAGAAACGCACATATGTGTACTAGGCTCTGGCTCTTGGTAACCAAACCAAATTTTAACAATTCGGTGAACTTCAAACTAACCGAATATTGCCAGGTTCGCTCATCTCTTCAATCATCAACTGTTGCTCCACCTGTAGTATACCACAACCTAATTCAGAACCTCACTGAGGCTCCACAATTATATCCACATAATCCACTCAGTCGTATTAGTCTTATCTCAAAAGGTTATTCGTGAGGTATAAATAATACTCACTCTTTTGAAGCTTTGCTTGACTTTTTTAGTCCTTTTATTCATATAAATAAATCACTATAATGCATAGTAACCGTGAGAGCGCGGAAATAATTGCTACCCCATGCTGCACAACGTTTCGGGGGTCACGCCCCCTAATCATCGCTCATCTCTTACACTGACTTCATGGAATATCATCATATTTCACTCCAACCTAAAGCCACTCCTGTGTTTATCAAATTAGCTCACAGCTTGAGGGCTTGTTCACACAAACGTGCCGTATTTTGTGGTCTGCAAATTGTGGATCCGCAAAACACGGATGCCGCCCGTGTGCCTTCCGCAATTTGCAGAACAGAATGGACGGCCCTTTATAGAAATGCCTATTCTTGTCCGTAAAACAGAAATTTTTGCAGGCCACGGAATGGAGGAACAGATGCTGTCTGCATCTTTTGCTGCCCCATTGAAGTGAATTGGGTGCGCACCCAAGCCGCAAAAAATGTGGCTCGGATGTGGAACCAAACCACGGTCGTGTGAATGAGCCCTGATCCTTGGCTCAGGACTTATAAGTTGAGAGACCACTTATTTTCTTGTAACCATCTTGGGTTCCCATAAAGAAAGATTCAGTGGTACTATTGTGGACCAGCTTGCGAAAATAGCTCACTTTGTTCTCCTCTCTGGTCTTTCCATTGCTGCCACCACAGTAATTTTAACCTGTGAGATTGTCAGACCTCATAAAATTCCAAGTCACTTATTATTTCTGGAGTGCCTTTTGTAAATGTCTTTGAACCAAACTGTCCTTTTCTACCACTTTCCATCCACAAACCAAATGTCAGACCGGAAAATCAAATCAGCTGCCATAGCTATAGAAGGCTGGAGTATTCTGCAGCATTCTTTATCGGTGGCATTTGTTTATACCCTTTACTCCCTAATACCAGGTATAACTTAAGAAAGGTCCTACTGACCAAAACCTTGTTCTTTATTATCTGGATATTAAGTACATATGTCACAAGGCATGGTTTAATAATTTTCACTTGCTTACAGCATGAAAGTGTGCCTTGACTTTTATATGGTGTGCCATTCCACCTATTCTCAAAATAACTCTGCAGCATCCGTACCCCTGTTTTGATTAAATAATTTCATGCCTCTGATCCTTCCTCTGGTTCAACTTTGGCAGGATAATAGGCTGAACTTGATGGACATGTCTTCTTTTGGCCTTAGGACGCAGGCCCATCTTATTAATTATTTTCTACACCTGTTTTAGGTGTAGAAAATGGTCTAAATCTACGCCAGCTCCCTTGATCTAGACGCTGGTCTTAATAAATGACCCTCTAAGTTACTATTCCACAGAAAGGTATCTGGAGATTACCCTTGAAGGGGTACTGCCTAATAGTGCAAGTGCAATGTTAATATTGTGTGGCCTAGGCAAATGACACCTTGCAAGCTGATGAGTCACTGCTTGATGATATTACCAGGGCTTTAAAAGAGCAGTGCACTTGAAGGTAATTGCATAGGTAATACAGGTAAAACTCGAAAAAATAGAATATTGTGCAAAAGTCTATTTATTTTAGTAAAGCAAATTAAAAGGAGTTACATTAATGCAGCTTAAAATTTTAATTTTCTGAAAAGGTTCAGTATTCTAGGCTCAAAGTGTCACACTCTAGTCAGCTAATTAATCCATACCCCCTGAGCAAAGGGTACCTGAGAGTGTGACTTTGGGATTTCATAAGCTATAAGCCAAAATCATCCAAAATATAACAAATAAAGGCTTGAAATATCTCACTTTGCCTGTAATGAGTCTATCTCATATGTTAGCTTCACCTTTTAAGTCTCATTACTGAAATAAATGAACTTTGCACGATATTCACATTTTTCGAGTTTCACCTGTAGTGTAGATTCTCTGATGTTTCCTCAACTCTGTTTTCTAACAATGCCAGTTGTTCACAAGACTGCAGAACTGGACTTCACCTATAGCAGTCACCTTAGTGCCTCTCGATACTCAGATACCCCCTGAACAGCAGGAGAGAATTGCATAACAACCAGAAGGTCGCAAGAAAAATATATGAAGAACGTACCAAGAATCACAAGCAACAAATACAAAGAAATAAGTAAGATGATGGGAACCAAATGATGATGGCAATAGATGAAGGAGATGGAAGTCCGGTAATGGAGCAGACAGAAAATGGAAATGGTATTCAGGTAGAGAGCATTAAATGACAGTGAGCAAAAATAAGACACAGCAGAACTAATCCCGCTCTTCAATATATCCCAGCATGTGTCCTCCTGAATTCAACTGTATCACAGTACTCAGAATGGTGATAGCTCAGTATTTTATGGCGCATTGTGATATTTGGTTCTGCTGGGATGGTATTTTGTGCTGCACTATGGTATTGCTGATGCCACCTACTTCTGTTGTCCCTGCCTACTTGTTTTGCCCCGTTTTCTGTCAATCGGGACCAGCCTACAACATGGGGCCACTTTTTGTTTCTTTTCCCTTGGCCAGTTTAAGTTCTGAGCCCACCTGACCATGTTCCTTTCAGTCAGAGAACATATTGGGGATGTTCTCTTGCAGCAGTGTAAAAACTACATTTTGCCAACAATCACTATATGCAGAAGCACATTGTTCTTTGGGCTAAGACACATGAAAACACTGGAAACATAGATAAAACTGAATTGCATTACTGCTATACTTACTATATGAGAGTTTGAAGCTCTTTGAACACATTTTTATCACAATTGTGTCAGGCACTCCAGCTCATCTGCCCAGGGCTTTTCATCAGAGTAGCTGGATTTTATATTGCTCTGAATTTTGTAAGCTTAAATCCAAGAGATGCTAGTCTAATAAATTTGGTCCTGTCTGTTGGAAGCCACCTTGTCGCTGATGGAGAGGCCTGACACAATTTTGATGAAAAATGTATACAAAGAGCTTCTAATTTTCATATAGAAAGCATAGCAGTAATACCATTCAGAAGTATTCATGTTTCCAGGGTTTGCATATGTCTTTGCGCATGGAGCATGGAGCATATAGTGTTACTTTACTTAATATTGTTTGGAGGTGCTGGTTTAACTTTATTTCTTGCAAACTACATTTTGGGGATCTAGAGTGAAGACAAGGGGACTACATGACAGCATTTGTCTGACCTACATCCAGCACCTCTGCGGCCACTACTGGTTTTCTGCTCTATGCCATCTTGTTCAGTGCAGCATAGAACATCTGCCTTCGGGTACACTTTCCAGTACTGAGCATAATAGATGGACTCATCTCTAGATGTAATCATAGGTTGCACAGTAATCATAAGGTGTTCATTAGAATCCGGCAAAAAGAAGCAGCATTGTTATGCAGAAGAGGATTGAAGACTGGGACTTCACTTTCCTAATTATTAAAATGAGTTGCATCACTCCTTGATTTCATTAGTCCTTCTTTCTACTGGTGCTTGCCGTGTAAAAATAATCGATATATATTACTGCAGATGGAGATAAAGTTTTTTAGTGCCCAGCAAATTCAGTTTAAAATACTAACAACTACATACAAGGCCGTCCACAACTTGCCCCTCTATACATCTCTGATCTACTTTCTTGATACATCCCCACCCGTAATCTCTGATCCTCACAAGACCTCCTTCTCTACTTCCCTCTTGTTACCTCTTCCCACAATCGCCTCCAAGGTTTCTCCCGTGCATCTCCCACACTCTGGAACTCTAAACCCTAACACATCAGACTCTCACCTACAGTGGAATCCTTCAAAATAAACCTGAAAACTTCTTCAGCAATGATGAGCAGCAGGGGCAATATTGGAATTTGCGATATTTCACAAATATTTAGGCGAATATTCATCATATATTCGCAAATTCGATAATTTGTGATCTCCAGTCAGATACGAAAATTCATGATTAACACTACTCCTAAAGTCAAAGATATTGCAGCCTTCTCATTGGCCCACAAGCTAGAAGCAGTGAGGCATCATGGGTACTGATGAAAAAAAATCTAGAATATTCGCGATTACGAAGATATAGCACTATATTCTAGATATTTGAGAATTCTCGAAGTGCCGATATTCGCAATACAAATTTGCAATTAGAATATTCGCGATCAACACTATTCTTCAGACAAGCCTACAACCAGTGACCCTGGTGCTTCTATACCACCATGACTAGCTTTACCCTAGCCTTATGTGTTCTTCATCCATACCTCATAGATTGTGTGCCAAAAAATGTTGTGATCATCTGGGAAGTCATCACATATGACAGTTGGTCAACCCTAGTAGTGATACGAGGGACACTAACAGCTCAGAGATATGTACAGGACATCTTGTGGCCACATGTGTTGCCTCTCATGGCAGAGCTTCCAACTGGCATTTTTCTGCAGGACAATGCTATGTGATTATTTGTCATAGCCTATATTAAACTAGATATCTACAGCTCAATAACTAACTATAAACCAGTAGTCCTCACTCATCTAGATCCTTGTTAGCAAAAGCAAAGAAGCAATGATGAGCTTGGTCTTAATGTCATCCTCATTTACTAAAGTACATTGCAACCTCTTTGAGACAACCATTAAAAATTGCTATGAAAAATTATTTTGTATAGAGGTGACCCTCTCAATGAGAAGGGCCAATATACAGTATATGGGATATAAGTGAAATAAAATACATCACAGAAAAATATTTTCAAACACCTTGTTCTTTGGAGAGGTTTCATTGTACTTTTATTAGAGATTTCCTGCAACCTTGACCTACTGTAGTATAATGCATTCATGTTTCTTTTATACTCTATTTATTCACATTCAATGGCATAACTTAGCTCACCTTGGCCTCACTTTACATCTGCCATTTATAGTGCATTTGGAAAGTCTTCAGACCCTTTTTTTCCCATTTTGTTATGTTGCAGCCCCCCATGATGAGAAAGTGAAATGTGTGGAAATTTAATAAAAAGGAAAAACTAAAATTTGGCATGGACAGAAATATTCAGACACTTAAAATTAAGCTCTTGGGGCCTCTGATTTATGTTGATCTTCTTTTGAGATGTTTCTATACCTTGATTGGAGTCCAGTTTACTGGAAGTGATTTGGAAAGACAAACCCCTGTCTCACAGCTGACAATGCATATCAGAGCAAAAACCAAGCCATAAGGAGGAAAGAACTGACTGTAGAGAATAGAGACAGAATTGTGTGGAGGGAGGCACATATCTGGAGAAGGCTAGAAAAAAATTCTGCTGCAATGAAAGTTCACACTAGCCTCCATAATTATTAAAGTCTGGAACAACCAGGGCTCATCATTGAGCTGGTTGCCCCACCATACTAATTTATCAGGGGAGAAGGTCTTTAGAAAGACAGGTGACCAAGAACCCAATGGTCACTCTGGCTGAACTCCAAAGATCCTGTGTCAACCATCACTGCAGAATTCCACCAACCTAGGCTCTATGGCAGAATGGCCAGAAACTATCCTCTTCTCTGTAAAAGACACATAAAAGTTTGCAAAAAAAAAATTAAAAATCCTAAAATATTCTCAGACTGTGAGAAACAAGATTATTTGGTCTGATTAAACAAAGATTGAACTTTTTGGCCTCAATTCAGAATTTCATGTGCAGTACCATAGACTTGGAAGTATCTGCAATTGTTTATTACGACATGTTATTTATGTAATGTTAATGCCATGCACACCAGCAGAGAAGGTATTGTTGGCCGCAACAGGGTTAACCACCCTGTTCCTTCCCTCTTGGTGGGAGTGGACTGGTCCTACTTACTGCCAGGAGGGAGATTTCTAGTCCAGACTGAGGAGAGGCTTGAGCTCCTTCTTCAAGGGACCTTATCCAGTTCTCCTTTGAAACCACCACTTCAGAGAGAGTCCCAGAGTCAAACTTTCTTCCATCGTAACAGCTACAGCATGTGTACTTCAAAGAGTCAGCAGCAATCACAGCTTCACAAACCCTGATGCAAGTGAAGAATTTCAGATTGGACACCTATCACCCAAACAAAATCCGGGCCAGGCTAGCTCCAGTCTTGTATCACACAGTGGAACACCTATAAGCCGTGTACCGGGGTGGGCTCCCCAGAATATAGCGAAGTCACGAACGAGGAAAGCAACTCTGCCAAAACTTGCCAAAACCGCATTTTACTTAAGAGTGGTAATGAATGCAACCACAGATGTTGGTTACACATGAATAATTTTACATACACCCAGCCAGGAGGCTAAGACCCTTCTGCTTTACAGCACGGCGCTCTCCGGTGGATGCTGGAGGTGAAAGCTGTGAATTTACCAACTGGCAGGCTCAAATAGACCACCCTTGCCTTACCTGTTGTTACCCTAGGATCATGAACAGTTATTTGGGTGTGTGATGTGGGCTAGACTGCGGTACAGCACAACACTTTACAATCTTATTACAAGTGTATAGTATTCCCTCCCCCAATAACTAATCAAATAGCACATGCCTATAGTGTTTCTCCTGAATAAACACCAGTCTGGCTTGAATTCGTTGTGATGCTTCTCAGGTCTCAGGTGTGAACTGGAACTTTAAACACGAAGTCCTTCTTATGAGCAGTTAACAATACTTGTGGCCTGATACTAACAGAACACCTAACTAACTAACTATAGACCTGGCCTCTAGGATCCTAGGCGCCAAAATTGTGATAAAGTACATGCACGATTAGCCTTAGGCCTCTTTCACACAGGCGTTGCGGGAAAATGTGCGGGTGCGTTGCGGGAACATTCGCGATTTTTCCGCGCGAGTGCAAAACATTGTAATGCGTTTTGCACTCGCGTGAGAAAAATCGGCATGTTTGGTACCCAAACCCGAACTTCTTCACAGAAGTTCGGGCTTGGGATCGGTGTTCTGTGGATTGTATTATTTTCCCTTATAACATGGTTATAAGGGAAAATAATAGCATTCTGAATACAGAATGCTAAGTAAAAAAGCGCTGGAGGGGTTAAAAAAATAATATATTTTTTTTAACTCGCCTTAATCCACTTGATCGCGCAGCCGGCATCTCTTCTGTCTGTCTTCTGTGCTGTGTGCAGGAACAGGACCTGTGGTGACATCACTCCGGTCATCACATGATCCATCACATGATCCCTCACCATGGTAAAAGATCATGTGATGGATCATGTGATGACCGGAGTGACATCACCACAGGTCCTGTTCCTGCACACAGCACAGAAGACAGACAGAAGAGATGCCGGCTGCGCGATCAAGTGGATTAAGGTGAGTTAAATTTTTGTAAATTTTTTTTTTACCCCTCCAGCACTTTTTTACTTAGCATTCTGTATTCAGAATGCTATTATTTTCCCTTATAACCATGTTATAAAGGAAAATAATAATGATCGGGTCACCATCCCTATCGTCTCCTAGCTACCGTGTTTGAAAATCGCACCGCATCTGCACTTGCCTGCGGATGCTTGCGATTTTCACCCAACCCCATTCATTTCTATGGGGCCTGCGTTACGTGAAAAACGCACAAAATAGAGCATGCTGCGATTTTCACGCAACACATAAGTGATGCGTGAAGATCACTGCTCATGTGAACAGCCCCATAGAAATGAATGAGTCAGGATTCAGTGCGGGTGCAATGCGTTCAACTCACGCATCGCATCCACGCGGAATACTCGCCCGTGTGATAGGGGCCTTACCGACCCGGGTCTGCTTTGTATAAGCTGATGACTGTGGACGGAACAATGAGTGGCCCAGCCAGAGCCCTGACTTGAACCCAATCAAACATCTCTGGAGAGACTTGAAAGTGGCTGTCTATCGACAGTTCCTATCCAACCTCGGACTCCTAGTCAATACATTTTGATCAAAACACATCTGTGCCCACCTACCCAGCGTAGGACCTGCCTGACCTGAGACCAACTTGGCGTTGGGTAGGTGGGCACAGATGTGTTTTGATCAAAATGTATTAGCTAAGAGTCTCAGATTATTAGAATGTGGGCTTAGTTCATATATTATATTTGCATCTATTGTTCTAGTGCATTATTTTCCGTAACTTTATAAATGTAGCCATGCACATCCGCATATATACTATCATATTGTGCAGGATGTTTTGTATCTTTTTTACTTGATTTTTTTTTAATTTGTCTTGAAGGATTGGCACCTTCAGGTGTGAATGTGCTTTTTATTTTGGGAGCAGCATTCATATGCACTTTGCCCATCTATCTAAGAGGCGACCTTGATTAAGGTGGTACATATAGGTGTGTTCTCCTCCTCCCACCGGTTGCTGATGCACACAGAGGTAACTAGGAGCAACACACTATATGTATATATGTATATATTTACTATCATATCGTGCAGGATGTTTTGTATCTTTTTTTTCCGTGATTTTTTTTTTCCCCCCCCATCCAACCTGACAAAGCTTGAGATGATCTGCAGAGAAGAAGGGCAGAAAATCCCCAAATCTAGATGTGCAAACCTTGTGGCATCATACCTAAGAAGACTGGAGGCTGTAATCACTGCCAAAGGTGCTTCAACTAAGTACTGAATAAAAGGTCTGTATACTTATGTCATTGCAAGATTTTAGTTTTTCCTTTGGAAAACATTTGTAAAGATTTCTAACATTCTGTTTTCATGTTGTCATTATGGGGTATTGAGTGAGGAATGATGATGAAACCAGGGGCGGATTAAGTGCATGTGAGGCCCTGGGCTTTCTACCCCACATGGGCCCCTCCCTCCATTTTAGTTAAAAAAAAATTCTGTATGAAGAGGCTGCGGTGCTTCGTGAGCGCCAAAGTATCTTCCTAGGCCATATGACATCATATTCATCGTTCACATGGTTTTGGTGCAGCTCAATCCCATCTGAATGATTGGGGCTGAGCTGCAATGCCAAGCACAGTGCTATCAAATGGACAGAGCTGTGCTTGGTAAGGAGCAAAGAGGCTGCGGCGCTCACTGGAACATCGCGGTCTCCTCAAACAGCTGATTGTTGGGGGTGCCAGGAGTCATACCTCACCATCTCATAACTCTCTGTGTACACAGGGAGTGCAGAATTATTAGGCAAGTTGTATTTTTGAGGATTAATTTTATTATTGAACAACAACCATGTTCTCAATGAACCCAAAAAACTCATTAATATCAAAGCTGAATATTTTTGGAAGTAGTTTTTAGTTTGTTTTTAGTTTTAGCTATTTTAGGGGGATATCTGTGTGTGCAGGTGACTATTACTGTGCATAATTATTAGGCAACTTAACAAAAAACAAATATATACCCATTTCAATTATTTATTTTTACCAGTGAAACCAATATAACATCTCAACATTCACAAATATACATTTCTGACATTCAAAAACAAAACAAAAACAAATCAGTGACCAATATAGCCACCTTTCTTTGCAAGGACACTCAAAAGCCTGCCATCCATGGATTCTGTCAGTGTTTTGATCTGTTCACCATCAACATTGCGTGCAGCAGCAACCACAGCCTCCCAGACACTGTTCAGAGAGGTGTACTGTTTTCCCTCCTTGTAAATCTCACATTTGATGATGGACCACAGGTTCTTAATGGGGTTCAGATCAGATGAACAAGGAGGCCATGTCATTAGTTTTTCTTCTTTTATACCCTTTTTTTGCCAGCCACGCTGTGGAGTACTTGGACGCGTGTGATGGAGCATTGTCCTGCATGAAAATCATGTTTTTCTTGAAGGATGCAGACTTCTTCCTGTACCACTGCTTGAAGAAGGTGTCTTCCAGAAACTAGCAGTAGGACTGGAAGTTGAGCTTGACTCCATCCTCAACCCGAAAAGGCCCCACAAGCTCATCTTTGATGATACCAGCCCAAACCAGTACTCCACCTCCACCTTGCTGGCGTCTGAGTCGGACTGGAGCTCTCTGCCCTTTACCAATCCAGCCACGGGCCCATCCATCTGGCCCATCAAGACTCACTCTCATTTCATTAGTCCATAAAACCTTAAAAAAATCAGTCTTGAGATATTTCTTGGCCCAGTCTTGACGTTTCAGCTTGTGTGTCTTGTTCAGTGGTGGTCGTCTTTCAGCCTTTCTTACCTTGGCCATGTCTCTGAGTATTGCACACCTTGTGCTTTTGGGCACTCCAGTGATGTTGCAGCTCTGAAATATGGCCAAACTGGTGGCAAGTGGCATCTTGGCAGCTGCACGCTTGACTTTTCTCAGTTCATGGGCAGTTATTTTGCGCCTTGGTTTTTCCACACGCTTCTTGCGACCCTGTTGACTATTTTGAATGAAACGCTTGATTGTTCGATGATCACGCTTCAGAAGCTTTGCAATTTTAGAGTGCTGCATCCCTCTGCAAGATATCTCACTATTTTTGACTTTTCTGAGCCTGTCAAGTCCTTCTTTTGACCCATTTTGCCAAAGGAAAGGAAGTTGCCTAATAATTATGCACACCTGATATAGGGTGTTGATGTCATTAGACCACACCCCTTCTCATTACAGAGATGCACATCACCTAATATGCTTAATTGGTAGTAGGCTTTCGAGCCTATACAGCTTGGAGTAAGACAACATGCATAAAGAGGATGATGTGGTCAAAATACTCATTTGCCTAATAATTCTGCACTCCCTGTAGATGTCATAGATGTTACCTGCAGTCATATGTAACACCCCACATAACACGGTGAATGATTGTGTTATGTGGGGTGTTACATAGGACTGCATGGAACATCTACTACATTATCTGCACACAGCAAAGTTATCACTGTTATCTCGGCTTTTACATAGGACTGCAGGTGACATCTACAAATTAAAATCTACATATAGGAGTATATAGCACCACATACCTCTTACTTCCAGTGACATCTCCTGTCATGTAGATCTTCTCTTTCCTCTTCTCCTCCATTTGACCCAGATCACCATGACAAATTCTTTCAGCCGCATAGCATCTCTGCAGAGTTTGTTACACAGACAAGTTAGATTTCTCATAATTGGGGTCATTTATCAAACTGGTGTAAAGTAGAACTGGCTTAGTTGCCCACAGCAACCAATCAGATTCCACCTTTCATTTTCCAAAGAAGCTGTCAAAAATGGAAGGTGGAATCTGATTGGTTGCTATGGGCTACTTAACCAGTTCTACTTTACACCAGTTTGATAAATAATCCCAAAGGTCCCTGACTACAGCAATTATAATGTCCTCTAGAGTGCCCCCAGTAATAATAACACCCTATATTGTGCTCCAGGTAATAATGCCTGTATAGTGTCCCCAAAAATAATGTCCCCTAATAGAAACGCCCCCACACTGCCCCCATATAGTAATTTCCCCCACACTGCCCCATATAGTAATTTCCCCCACACTGCCCCATACAGTAATTTCCCCCACACTGCCCCATACAGTAATTTCCCCCACACTGCCCCATACAGTAATTTCCCCCACACTGCCCCATACAGTAATTTCCCCCACACTGCCCAATATAGTAATTTCCCCCACACTGCCCCCATATAGTAATTTCCCTCACACTGTCCCATATAGTAATTTCCCTCACACTGCCCCCATATAGTAATTTCCCCCACACTGCCCCATATAGTAATTTCCCCCACACTGTCCCATATAGTAATTTCCCCCACACTGCACCCCCTGAAGTAATTTGGCCCCACACTGCCCACCATGAAGAATTTTCCCCCACACTGCACCCCCTGAAGTGATTTTCCCCCACACTGGCCCACAAGAAGTGATTTGCCCCATTTAATAATCTGCCCCCCCCCCCCGAACTGATTTGCTACCACACTGCCCCATGTCCTCCTCTCTCCCTCCCCCCCCCCCCAAAGTTGGCACACATAGAATATTTTTTTTTAAACTAATACTTACCTGTGTCCGGCATGGTGAGGCAGCCTTGCCGCAGTATGTGGGCATTCGGGTCAGCATTACGACCCTTTTATAATCCACCACTGGAAGAAAATGTTTCTTTTTAAGGCCGCAAGATAACAAAATATGAAAAAGTGAAAGACTTCCCAAAAGCACAGTACAATACAGGCATCTTCTAGGGCTTTGGGTCTTCAGTAATCCATGTAAGACAGCTTCTTTTGCCCCTCTGATCAAGCCTGCATGTCTAGTACGTACGTGCTTTCCCCATAACAACTCTGCATTGTGCTGTTTCTCCATTATTCCTCCTGGAAATACATGAATATGAATATGCTCTTACAGTGTCTGACATCCAATCAGTGCTGCAGTTGTCAGGCTGTGTAGGTAACACCCACTTGTCAATTTATCCATACATTTTCAGAAGGAATAATGGAGGAAAAAAGAAATTGAGGCATACAGACTTGTCATGAGAGATAACAGGTTACATATAAAGAGTATTGTCTGGATGGGGGTATTTATGGCACTCATAGCTCAGTGTGCAGCACCACTGTCAATGTAGAAAATACTGGAACCCCAATTGTACCCTAATTAAAAGCTATGAGGTTTGTCAGGATTTCACATCGCTATCATAGTTCTAATATATGGCTTCATGGCCTATAAATGACGCTGGTGTGAACAGGGTCTTATAAAAAGGTCTTCAATTGCTTCTGCAGCAACCACGTGGAATGAAGACAGTTAAAGTACAGTGTAATTTAGGAGGCAGGGCTTTCGCCCGCTTCTGCTGCAATACCATTAACCGGGACAGCATCACGTCTGTCTCCTGTAAAACACTTGCTTTTCCCACTTTATCGCCAGTCAGACGCTCTAGGTATAATGCACAGGAGAGGTGCTGTCCTTCTGTGCTATTCAGCTAGACCTGACAGCTGCCTTACTGATTAATTGACAGTTTAAAAAGATTGATTCCACGTGTCAGGGCTGTAACCCGGCCAGGACAATGCTGCTGTCAGCCGCGCTGTAAAACAGACGCTTCCATTAGCAGCTCTGACAGCGCAACCACCAGGACTCAGGCACCTGCCATTATGGGGAGATCCTGAGTCCGGGATGCACGCTGATTAATCATCGCGAAAGCAAATACTTAAAACATCAATGACTTTCATAGTCAGTCACTTTTGGAGGAGTGCACCCACTGGGCATGATTAAAGTATCACTGATGTATCTGCAAGTGGCACTGTAATCTCTCCTAAAGAGACGTCCGAGAAAATCCTATCCTTCCATTACTGCTCAGAATTCTGAAGAACACTGAAAATATAGTACTGTAGCATTGTGGAATGTGGAAAAAGAGGTTAGATAAGTGGACAGATGGATGATAGATAGAGAGATGGATAGATTATATATATATATATATATATATATATATATATATATGTATATATATATTATAGATAGATAGATATATTGTATATAATATAGATAGATAGATACATAATAGATATAGATAATAGATAAATAGATAGATAATATATATGAGAGATAGATAGATAGATAGATAGATAGATAGATACAATTGCAGAGAGAACAGCAGCACAGATAGGCAATGGGGAGCTGGGTGCACTTCCTCAGGGCAGGTAGGTATTACTTCTACTGATAAATCCAATAAACAAAAAGTGAGCCAGCACTCCAATTGTGGTGAAAGGGGGAAGACCCGTTTATTCCCAAGTCAACATTTCAGCCCAACACAATGAGGCCTTTATCAAGCAATGTAGTAGTGACCAGTGACCCCAGCTAGGGAAAAGCTGTGCCCAAGCCAGCCAGAGCACCCTCAGCTCTGCTGGTCATGAAGGCTAAAGCTTGAAGCCTCAGGAGCCAGGAGGAAAGTTCCCTGGCCTAATCTAGAGACAGACTACAGAGAGAGGGAAGTGCAGCATAAAGAAGAAGCAAAGTTATACAGCAAGCCTGTCAGCACAGCAGAGTGAGAGAAACAGATGTAGCAAGGACGAGTTTGCCTGCCAGTTTATGCTAAAGCCTGCTGGGACCAAGATAAAGCTTGAAGACTGTTTTGATTAATGTTTATTCAAGTAAAGCTGCTGTTCAACTACATACAAGGTCTGGACTCAATCTTTCTTTCAAATCCCTCAATTATTCCCCCTATGTATTGCTTCAGAGCAAAAGCCTGGAGTCCAGCGGTATCCTGGTAGGAGCACCATGACACACATAATGGGACATTTAGGTCGCAAAGGTTTAAAAGTGATATCAGGAAGTATTACTTTACTGAGAGAGTAGTGGATGCATGGAATAGCCTTCCTGCAGAAGTGGTAGCTGCAAATACAGTGGAGGAGTTTAAGCATGCATGGGATAGGCATAAGGCCATCCTTCATATAAGATAGGGCCGGGGGCTATTCATAGTATTTAGTATATTGGGCAGACTAGATGGGCCAAATGGTTCTTATCTGCCGACACATTCTATGTTTCTATGTACCACTCTGCATTCCTACACCTGATTCGCACGACACAGAAGCGCTAGGGGGAGGCGCCCATTGCACATCAATTAACACAGTCGCAGCTGTGTGTATTCGATCATGCAGTATATTGCATCAGCTCACCATTGGTGGTTCCAGTGGGTACAATATGTGGTGGCGTCCCTACCGACTTACTGCGCAGGTGTGGGATACCGACAATACCGATCTACTCACACGTGGGACACCGTGCGCTCGTTCAGCACTCCCTGACTTAACATGGAGCGTAATGACGAGGGACGCGCTGACGCCATGCAGGGGAGAGGAGGGTCATGTGATCCCTCACCACACCGGTTGGAAGGGAATCGTATTGGTACATGGTGATCTCCGTGGAAACAACTGATACTGCGTTACAATGTGGGTATGTCAGTGGTGGGGATATCATAACCTAACAGCTTTAATGTCTAAAAAAAAGAAACATTTAGTAAAACTAGGTATCACCCCATCTGATAGTACACGCAGCCCGACAAGACAACCCCAAAGCATGGACTTGTCTCATCACGCTATTATGTCATCAGGCGGCTGGGTATGTGACTGCCCAGGTGACAGATGCAAAGTTGCGCCCCCATCCAGATGGGAACGTGAACATAGTGTGATTTTAAGGCATCAAGTGGACATAAGTGTCATCCTTATTTAAGAGTGGGTGCAGCACGAACGGGGTGACATGGTTAGTGGTCCCCCCGTTTCACGCTATTATGCATTCTGGTGTTGGGGCACTATCAATGTCCCAGCTCATAATAGGTGACCAAGGGCAATGGCCTTTATAGAAAGAAAAAAAATAAAATAATGAATGAAATAACACTTATAAACGCCATCCGCCGAGATCCCTGTGTCACTTGATGTGGAACTTCAATGTTGAAACGGTGACTTAAAGGGAATGTTCATAAAGGAACCATACTGGTGATGCTGAGCAAGAAAGACAAAGAATTCCATTCTAAAATAGGAGAAGAAGAAAAACTGTTACTCTCACAATAACCGCATAATGTGACCACTACTCAAGTTCCCTACTACAAGGTCAAAGACTCTGAAAAATTACTCCAATATGTCTGAGTAGAACATCTGCAATATTTTTCATCCATATAAGGCCTCATGCACACGACCGTTGTTTTGGTCCGTATCCGAGCCGCAGTTTTTGCGGCTTGGATATGGACCCATTCACTTCACTCCGTGTGCTGTCTGGATCCGTTGCTCCATACTATGGCCCCGCACAAAAATAAAACCTGTCCTATTCCGGTCTGTTTTGCGGATAAGAATAGGCAGTTATATTAATGACTGTCCATGCCGTTCTGCAAATTGCGGAACGCACACGGACGCCATCTGTGTTTTGCGGATCCGGAATTTGTGGATCTGCAAATTTGTAACCAGTAGAGCCATTGTAATTCCCATTTTTTGAGAATCATTTCCCAATTTCTACCTCTTTTAAGGAGGGGGGGGGGGGATATATGGTCAATAATTCTGAACTTCAAATCTTTTTCTCTATGCACAACTTCAGCGCTTTGAGACCGGGAGATCTTTTCTTTTTTGACGAATCGTATATCTGTGCTGATTCAACCTTCTATTTAAGTCCAAAGTGCAGCCAACCAGTCGCAGGGGAAACATGTGAGGTGCACGGTGGGCCGATGAGGGGCCAAACAATAACACACAGTTCATCAGTTTACTCACGGATAGCCTCCCTGGGCTGGCAGCACAGTGTTGAGGTGGACAGCACAAAATCCTCCGGGGCACGCTCTGTGGTAGGGAAGCATCAGCCAAGATGGTGGTTGAGGTGCCCTTGATGTTAGGGGTGCTTAGGGTTTTTGTTGCGGCTGAGTCCCTTGATGGTTTTTGTCATGACGCCAGTACCGTTAATGGTGGTACAACCAATAGTGGTAATAATGAGGTAGACAGTGATGAAATGCAACTCACAACTTTTACTTTTGATGTGTTTGGTTGCAGCAGTAGAAAAATGCAGTTTCGTGATGGTACAGAGTTGATTCTGCAAATCCACTGTTTCTAGGCTTTTCAGGTTTTTAGTTTTGTGAGCAGTGGGTTATCTTCAATATCAGTGCACTCTTGGTGAGGTTGCCGGAGGCTAAGGTATCCTTCACCTGAATATCCCAAAGGTCCTTTATGCCTGGTTTGCGGCTTTTATCCTTTGGATGTATATAAGTCTGTCCTTGTGTCCCTTGCTGGACTAAAACTTTTCCTCAGAGCTGAAGTGTTAGATCTGCACCTTTTCACTCTCTCAGTATCAGTCTACTGACTGATCTCCACACTGACCTGACTCTGTCCCCACTGTCATCTGCCTCAACTAACTAACTAGGCCTGACCTAGGTATATATATGACCTGAACTTTATCCCCATCTAGTGGTGGGATGTATAAATGACACCTAATCTGCCTGTTAACAGGGATTTTGCAGATACATATATACAAAGTTATACCATACTGTACAAGGCAATTGTTAAGACCAAAAAGTACTTTTAAGCAGTGCCCACACACACGTAGTGGGACGCTGCATAAGTGGTCTCTCCGACATAGAGCAGGCCACCAGGGCACTGGAGCAAATATATTACAAAGGTGCTATCACATGTAAGGGAGTGGTGAATATCGTGTAGTGTCCCTAAAGTGGCATGTGTGAATTTGTCCCCTTTTAACATGTAGATGCAATTCACACAGTTTAAACAAGGAAAACACCCACATCTTTTTGGACCTATGAAGGATTATTTAACGTTTTTTACCCGGGATATCAGCTCTTACTAATTTGTCGCACAAATTGGGCGACAGTCTGTGGCAGGGGGATAGACATTTCCTTTTCCTTAATATGATGGAGGTTGCTGGTCAGTATTGTCCAGTGCTTCATAGTGATAAGCGGCAGGGGCAATATTAGAATTTGTGATATTTGGTAGAATATTCATCATATTTTCGCAAATTCAAGATAATTTTCTTGATTGCGAAAAATTGGCAATGTAATATTTGCGTAATGTGCACAAAATACAGGCGTGGGTCACTATAGCTACATTTTCCAAGCTGCTAGAAGTTTCCTGAGACAGGAGAAAATGGTTGGCACGGCAGAACATTACAATAGCTTTATATGCAGATAGAGTGCTCCAATATATTCGTGATTGAGAAATCGGCACTAATGATGCAAATATTTTGGCGCAATACGTGCAACTTCACATTTTAGCAGGTCTGACTACTTATTAGTGATTGGTGCACTAAGTATTGTCGTGACATCACAGCACTGTGTCTGTAGCATGTATGTATGGACAGCAGAGCATACACTATATCAGGATATAACCTACACTGACTATCTCCCACTAACTATCTGTATTATATATATATGAGCTAATTAACTATCTAATGTAATTGGATAAGGAATAGGACCCAGATGAAAGCACAGAGCACAGCAATGTCACTGCTCTCTCTCTCAGAACTGCAAAAAAAAACTGCCGAAAATGGCTGCTGGAGAGGTTCTTATATAGTAAGGGGTAAGCAACTTTCCTATTGCTTGCTAGAGATGTTGCTAAGCTCAGACAAAAGGAGTTTCACAGTTCAGACAATAACCTGTCTGCAGGTCTTATGTGTTTAGGGTGGCAAATTCCAATTAACAATGTCACAGGTAACCACCCATTAAACTTACATCTATCTAAAATAGCTACAAATCCTCCAACACAAACCACATAACAGTAAAAGAAGAAAACAAGACGGAAGATATAATTAGGTTCATACTTAAATTTGGGGCTAGGAATGGCAGAGATTGGGCCTAATATATAGCTATGGGCTCTCTCCCTATAGCTGACCCTCTCGCTATTTGTGCCCTGCCTACAAACCGAATGGCCGCCCCAATAGGGGCGAACCCGTATCAAGAACCTACCTACTACTATAAAATTTGGGCAGATATGACTGATATAATAAAAACATATAAAATAAATAAAATAAAATAAAACCCATAATATCAACACATCCATCTTTATTCCAATGAGATGGTTAAGCTGGTCTTTCTTCAAATGCTAGAAATATAATGCTGCAGCTCAGTGCAGGGATCAAGGACCTTTGAAACACTGCGGTAATGTGATATATCACATGACCAAGTTCTGATCATGTGACCCTGTGACGTCATCGGCATGTGATACATCACATGTGATGCATCTTTTTTCAAATGCTAGAAATATAATGCTGTAGCTCAGTGACATTAAGCTCAGACAAAGACATCGCAGCCTTCTCAGTGGCCCGCAAGTAAGAAGGGAGGTTACTGATGAAAAAAAATATATTTTATTCACTATATTCTAAATATTTGCAAATTCTTGAAGTGCCAATATTCACGATTAATATTCCCTATTAGAATATTCGCTCCCAACACTACTTCCTAATGACCCTGTTAATCAGGTGACTGTGTTTATAGTATGTTGATATAAAGGGGATTCTTGACGATATTGATTCCTTTTTTTTTGGTCGCGTCGTGTATACACTTTAGTCTTATGTGCTTGAATTAGCTTTTTCGGGTAACCTCTCTGTAAAAATATATTGGCCTTCTCTTCTAGCCTAGTGGAAAGTGTGTTAGGGTCCTTCACTATATGTTGGCCTCTAAGAAATTGACTGTGCAGGAGAGATTTGACAGTGGCCCGAGGGTGACATCTGTCAACCCTCAATAATTTATTGTAGTCAGTTGGTTTCGTATACAAATCGGTAATAAGTGAATCACTCTTGTTGATTACCATTGTGTCCAAGAATTGAATACGTTCAGTAAAGAAAGTTAATGTAATTTTTACATCTCAGTCTATGTGATTAAGAAACTCATGAAAATCTGTGAGCTCAGTCTCAGAACCCACCCAAATCATAATATTATCTATGTATCTCCACCACCCAAGCACTTGGCTGAAGTGGTGGGACACATAGATGAATCCTCCAAATCTGACATAAAAAGGGCTTCACACTTTTACCACAATTGGAGTGCTGCCTCACTTTTTGTTTAATAGATAGATAGATAGATGATAGATAGATAGATAGATAGATAGATAGATAGATAGATAGATGATAGATAGATAGATGATAGATAGATAGATAGATAGATGATAGATAGATAGATAGATAGATAGATAGATAGTAGATAGATAGATAGATGATAGATAGATAGATAGATAGATAGATAGATAGATAGATGATAGATAGATAGATAGATAGATAGATAGATAGATAGATAGTAGATAGATAGATAGATGATAGATAGATAGATAGATAGATAGATAGATAGATAGATAGATAGATAGATAGATAGATAGATAGATAGATAGATAGATAGATAGATAGATAGATAGATGATAGATAGATAGATAGATAGATAGATAGATAGATAGATAGATAGATAGATAGATAGATAGATAGATAGATAGATAGATAGATAGATAGATAGATAGATAGATAGATAGATAGATAGATAGATAGATAGATAGATAGATAGATAGATAGATAGATGATAGATAGATAGATAGATAGATAGATGGTAGATAGATGGTAGATAGATAGGTAGATAGATAGATAGATAGATGATAGATAGATAGATAGATATGAAGAAAAAAATACAGCACACACTTTGAGTAGGTGCAATTCCTTGAAGCAGACCACGTACTTGATCCAAATTGAATATGTATAGAAAAAATCCAAGGCAGCACACAGATATCGGTGAAAAACAGGTTGTTTATTCCCCCATGTGAAGACAGCAACGTTTCAGCTCTCTCTATGCAGCCTTTGTCAAGCCATAACAGTCAGCGCAAACACAAGTGTTTATATAGCATACAAAATTACTGTGTAATTTACATGATTGTACAAAGATTTAAAAAAAGTGTATATTAATTATCCAAATTCATAGCATATATATATAGTAAACAAACATTGTACAAAATTCATATCAGTGTTCGAATTTGTGATATTATACAAGATCAATAAATCAGTTGATTATGATGTATAAGCATGATTAATACTAATTACATACAGGTGCCCATAATTGTGTAAATTTAAAAAATCTATGGAAATCTCACATACTGGGGAAGAGAGCAGGATTCACTCGGCGTCCGGAACTTGATAGAGTGCATGCGCGGGACTTCACTAGTACCGTGAGATTGTCTATGATGAGCAGAGGTCGGAGGCTCGCAACCAAGATGGCCGCGCAGCAGCAGAAGCGCACTGCGCATGTTCATTCCCGAACAATGGCGGACAAGTATCAGCAGGCATAACAATCATGTGACCAGTCACATGATGCAAACATACCACCACGTCACGGGCTTGTAACGATCTCAGATCACAGACTACAAAATGAAAAAAGGAGGGGTCCAGCAGTTTCTATCAAAACGGTGGAAAAACCACTCTCATATTTCACCACTTCATCCCCATAATGTTAAAAATTAATGCCCTTCATGTCCGTGCATTCCATACACTCAAATTACTGTCTCCTAAGTCAGCAACCTCCAACTAGGTACCAATCGGAGGCCACAGACATTTGCGGCACCTGCAGACAGAGACGTCACCCTGAGATGACTCTGTATCCCAGTTGCCCCATTAGGAGAACACGTAATTGCACCCATTCTACACATGTGTCATGTCACTGCCCTCTATCCAGACACATGTCTATCAGGAAGAACCATGCCCCAGACCGCAACCATGCCCCGCCCCCTCCATAGTTCCAGGCCCCAGACATCTGCCCATAAACCACACATTATTATAGAAAAATATCATCAATAACAGCTATTTAGTGCCGGTAGGTCCTGCCATCCTCCAGTATTCCTAGAGATGATCCAATTGTAAGATGCAACTTCCAATTGGATGCATCTTGGATTTTTTCTATACATAGATAGATAGATAGATAGATAGATACTGTATATATATATATATATATATATATATATATATTATAATATAAAGCTGAGTTTATGTATGTGTGTGTGTGTGTATGTATGTCCGCTAAAGGAATCCACACCGTCGCATTTACAATCGCGAAATTTGGCACACAGGTACATGAGGTGTCTACACACAGTTTTACACCAGGTTTCCATAACAACCCAGTCATTTTTCTTCACTGCTGTAGGAGCGCTTTGAAGGAAATCTGTCACCAGGATAATCGCTATTGAAGTAAAGCCATGGCCTAATAGCACTTAGTACCTTATTTCCAGATGTATCTTTGTTTCAGCAATAGATGTTTTCTATCTTCTGAAAACCCAGTTTATTTGGTATGCAAATGAGCCAGTAAGGTGCCCAGGGGGTCGTTATTCTTGCAGGAAGGAGCCCAGACACGCCCTCTGCCATAATGTGTCCACCCCCCCTCCTACATCACATTTAAGCCATAACTCTGCCCCACTTTACCCTGCTCCCAGTATGAGGGCGGGCTTGGGCACTAGCAGGAGGTGTGCCTGGGCTCCTTTCTGCAAGTCACAACTGGTATTTTTACGCCACCCTCGTCAGGTTTCCAAAAAGAGGTAGTGACAAGGATGAGGTACAATGTAGGGGGGTCATCAGCCTCAGCACATTCATAGTTATTTACACCAGAAACTGACTGATCTACCGTATAACTTTGGCGCATGGACTGCCAAAGGCCTGTGCCTCATCATAAATTAAATGCTAGCTCCAACAGCCCAGGCCCAATGTAGACCAGCGTAACATGACAGTCGCTACCCACAGAAAAGGTAAAAATGTATGATCACTGCAGTCCATACCCCTGGGACCTCCAATAATCACTAGTATCACCATACTAGACCATAGACCATCCATTCTGATATTAAAGGGGCTGTCCAGCCACGTAAAAATTTGGAGAAGTCATTTAAAATGTTAGAAAATATTACAAAAGTAATACCATACCGATTGCAAGACACTTCCAATGTCCCCTGCTGTTTCTTGTATTCTAGCCTTCAGGGATGACCTCCCAACACTGACATGTGACCACTGCAACCAGTCACTGGCCACAGTGGTGACCTCAGTGTTATTACACTACAGCCAAGGATTGGAAGTAGCAGTCCGTCTCAAGAGGTCATCACTGGAGGCTAGGATATAGGGAACTGAGAGGGATCAGAACTGGAATGACAAGGGATCAATAAGGTAAGTTAATGATATCATCTGGTATCACTAGCAATATGCTATGTAACCATTAATAAAATAGAAACCACTAAATGAAAAAGTTTTAGAAGTTGGCATCAAAGTACTCAGATGATATGTAACTGGAGTGTATTGTTCCTGTCATGTATGCACTGATGTGTGCTCAACTGCAAAGAGTCAACCTATCTCCACTCACTCAATCTTATGCTCCAGGCACACTGCTGCCACCTTTTGACTTCTGGAGGCCTAATGCATAGTCAATAACCCACACTCTGTTTCCCAGCAGTCAAACTGTTAAACATTTTATAGAAGGCTATGGATTCTTTTACGGCATGCAAGGACTAAATGCATTATAGGGTTTTTTAGGGAGGTCAATATTGATGGCCTATCCTCAAAATAGGTCATCAATATCTGGTATGTAGTGGTATGACACCGTCCGATGATCAGCTGTTTGATGAGGTCATGGTTCCTTTTTTGCTTTTTATATTTTAGAACATAAATGGGAGTTTTTTAGTTTTTTTTTACTTTTATTAATAATGCCTAATCAAACCTGTTATAATACTTTTATAATATAATACCTGTTATAATACTTTTTAGTCCCTCTAGGGGACTTGAACATGTGATTGTTTGATTGCTTGTACAATACACACTCATGTATCATTTTCACTACAGTCCTCTTCTCAGCATATGACTTCCTAGTTTACATTTATGATAAGGGAGGGGGGGGTGACATTTATGATGACGGGACGGAAAATATTTAAGTGGTACAGGTTACAGAACAGACATTTCCATAGGGAAGCATTTTCACACGATATGAGTAACCCAGTGCAGCTGCAGTACAAAGTCATCCTAAAGCTGCAGTTCACTGCAAATTTGGCACGACTTGAAACAGTCACATGAAAGTCGTACTCCAATATTAGAAACTGAGGACAATAGTAGCTGTGACAAACATATTTGCAGAAATGAGTTTGTCATCTAGCCCTAATTTTACCTTAGCTAGGACTGTGCTCATGCTCATATGTATTGCAGTCAGTGCATTGAGTACTGTAGTGGTCATACACAATTTTTTCCAGCATCCAAATGGTTCGTTTTCTTTGCTGGCTTGGATACTCCTATGTTCTAAACAAACATCTGTCTGGCACTTAATCATACCTAATTCAGCAGAAGAGAGGCCATATTTACTTTGTAATGACATCAATAGGCCATAAATATTGCAGCTCTTGTATACTCACAGCTGAAGAGAAGGCTCAGCCTGACATTTAACTGTTTGCTTAGCTCCTTGTTCTGTTTGCTGACAGTTTTCCTCACTTATCAACTGTCATTGGCGGATTTTTCTTTCTTTGCTTTTAAATGAAGGAGGAAGGTATGTAGGCTGTCATGTGAAGACAGATTATACAGGAAGAAAGTGTGCACATCCTGCCAACCCGTCATGATATGCACTATAGTACCTAAAATGAAGCACAGGACTGGGAAACATGAGATCGGTACTTAAAGCATAGTTGAGTTTTAAAAAAAGTTTGCATTATGGCTGTGCTTCTTTGTATAATCATAACTGTAAAGGAATAGGTATTTTTGCGGATTCCCTAATATCTTTTTCAGCCTAATTATTAATCTCTACAGCTGTACAGCTAGATGCATTTCTCTCAGAAGCAGTGGCGTGCTGTGATGTCCTTTCCCTTACTTTCCACTATGTCTTTTTTTCAACTACGGAGCTCACAGAACAGATGAAGAGGGATACATCACACTTACATACGCACACTGTGATTCTATAACTAGGGATGGATCTTACCTGACAACAGGCAGTGGGCTACAAATTAAAGTGGAAGTGAGACCCCCTAGTGGCCTTGACTTTGCAGCTTTTTCAGGTAATGAAGTCATTTAGAAATTTGCTCTCTTTTAAACAAAATGACATTGTGTGAAAGTATATTGACTTTTTAAGCATATTAAAGGGAACCTGTCACCGGGATTTTGGGTATAGATCTGAGGACATGGGTTGCTAGATTGCCGCTAGCACATCCGCAATACCCAGTCCCCATAGCTCTGTGTGCTTTTATTGTGTAAAAATAAACAATTTGATACATATGCAAATTAATCTGAGATGAGTCCTGTACGTGAGATGAGTCAGGGACAGGACTCATCTCAGGTTAATTTGCATGTGTATAAAATCATTTTTTATTACATAATAAAAGCACACAGAGCTATGGGGACTGGGTATTGCGGATGTGCTAGCGGCCATCTAGCAACCCATGTCCTCAGCTCTATACACAAAATCCTGGTGACAGGTTCCCTTTAAGTATTGAGAATACAAAATCCACCACACACTATAGCTTCCTCTATTACAGTCATAATCGCCTCCTGATCCAATAGGGGCCCTGCATGGCTAAGCCTGCATGCCTGATTCTGGCCTATGACTATCAAAGATCAAGGCAGATGAAAACTTTAGGCAGAACCAGTGTCAGACTGGGGTACTTAGGGCCCACCAGTGTAACTGATTCTGGGGGCCCACCTTAGGGCTCCTGCACACTAACCTACTTTTTTTCCATGTCTGTACCGTTCACTTCACTTCAATGGGGCCGCAAATGAAAAAGAAAAAAGACTCTGTGTGCATTCCGTGTCTGTATGTCCGCATGGCCGTTCTGCAAAATGATAGAACATGTCCTATTATTGTCGGTATTACAGACAAGGATAGAACTGTTCTATTAGAGTATAAATCCATTTTATTACATAAAAAGTCCATATACAGAGAATATCACAATATGAAAAATCAAAATCAAAAGGAAACTACAGACTTATAAAGATGCCAGAATACCCTAACCTCTGCTGCTGCCACCCTCAAACAGATGTTACACATGTCCCGCGTAGTCACAAATGTAAATATACATATGTGCACTTATAGAACATAAAGAACACATAGTGACCGGTCTTATATGCCCCCTGGGTACATCCCACAATATAGGTTACCCTGTCAGCTGTTGTAGCCCATCGGCGCGCTGTGCGCTGGGTCACATCGTGGCGCCGTGACGTCTCCTTGGGAGGTGGGCTGGAATGTATGGTGTGCGTTCCACCCCTCCTCCTGATGGGAACGGCATCTCCATGGTTTAACCGCAGTGCGCATCATCAGGTGGGGATGCGCTCGATAGGACACAGCAGCTGAATTACGTGAGTTCATTATGTATACTTGGCGCCCTTTTTGGATGTAAATTTGGGCTGAGGGCTATACTTTATTACCTCCTGATGAAGCTGAGGCGAAACGTGCGTCAAGGTTTTTCTGGCTGACCAGTGCTGTTTCTCCTACCCTCAATCATGTCTTGCAGTATGTACTGCCTACATGTGTAGGCTCTTTGTGATATATTGCATTATATTATTTGTGGCCTCCTTGATTTGCCCTTGCCATACCAGTGCTTTGGGTTAGTGCATGGGAATATACCTATATTGTGAGATGTACCCAGGGGGTATATAAGGCCGGTCACTATGTGTTATTTGTGTTCTATATTTGCACATATGTATATTTACATTTGTAACTACGCAGGACATGTGTAACATCTGTTTGAGGGTGGCAGCAGCAGAGGTTAGGGTATTCTGGCATCGTTATACATCTGTAGTTTCCTTTTCATTGTTATTTTTCATATTGTGATATTCTCTGTATATGGACTTTTTATGTAATAAAATGGATTTATATTTTTGGACTATTTTGGGAATGTGTCGTTGTTTTTGAGTGAACAACATTGTATGTATTTATTGGTTATTGCATTTATGGCCTGATTTAATATTGGTACATTGAGGCCTGTTTTGGTTTTGTGCTGTTCTATTCCGCATAAAGTGGAATGCACACACCCAGTATCCATGTTTTGCGGATCCGCAATTTGCAGACTGCAAAACATCCAACACTCGTGTTCATGAGCACTTACAGTGATAACAGAAATATTAAAGATGTAGTATGATAGCAGACATTCACAGCAAAATGTACAAACATACATGTGGCAGAATTACATACATGTGGGAATTCATTTTTCCTTCGATGACCGCAATCCGTCCAGGCCCTGACGCAGCAAAGCAGCCCCAAACCATGATGCCCCTACAACCATACTTCACAGTTGGGATGAGGTTTGATGTTGGTGTGCTGTGCCTCTTTATCCACACATAGTATTGTGTGTTTCTTCCAAACAACTCAACTTTGGTCTCATCTGTCCACAGAATATTTTGCCAGTACTGCTGTCGAACTGTAAACGTGCCGAATTTTGGCTTCCTCTGTGGTATCCTCACATGAAATCCATTCTTGTTTAGTGTTTTACGTATCGTAGATTCGCTAACAGGAATGTTAGCATATGCCAGAGACTTTTGTAAGTCTTTAGCTGACACTCTAGGATTCTTCTTCACCTCATTGAGCAGTCTGCGCTGTGCTCTTGCATTCATCTTTACAGGACGGCCACTCCTAGGGAGAGTAGCAGCAGTGCTGACCTTTCTCCATTTATAGACAATTTGTCTTACCGTGGACTGATGAACAGCAAGGCTTTTGGAGATACTTCTATAACCCTTTCCAGCTTTGTGCAAGTCAACAATTCTTAATCGTAGGTCTTCTCAGAGCTCTTTTGTGCGAGGCATCATTCACATCAGGCAATGCTTCTTGTTAAAAGCAAACCCAGAACTGGTGTGTGTTTTTTATAGGGCAGAGCAGCTGTAACCAACACCTCCAATATCATCTCATTGATTAGACTCCAGTTGGCTGACACCTCACTCCAATTAGCACTTGGAGATGTCATTAGTCTAGGGGTTCACATACTTTCTCCACCTGCACTGTGAATGTTTACATGGTGTGTTCAATAAAAACATGGTAACATAATTTTTTTTGTGTGTTATTAGTTTAATTAAGCAGACTGTGATTGTCTATTGTTGTGACTTAGATGAAGATCAGATCACATTTTATGACCAATTTGTGCAGAAATCCATATCATTCCAAAGGGTTCACATACTTTTTCTTGCAACTGTATATAGCACACACAAATCACACATAGGAAACACGCAATGCACACACCAAGACATTTATGTCTAACCCTATTAAGTGTAGCACACTTAAAGGGGTTGTCTCACTTCAGCAATTGGCATTTATCATGTAGAGAAAGTTAATAGAAGGTACTTACTAATGTATTGTGATTGTCCATATTGACTCTTTTCCATCACATTATACACAGCACGTATTCGTGGTTATTGCCACTGTGTAATCCAGCAGTGGTGGCCGTGCTTGCACACTATAGGTAAAGATGTTGGCCTATGTGCACTTCCAGCCTTTCCCTATAGTGTGTAAACATGGCCACCACTGCTGGATTACACAGTGGCAATAACCACGAATACGTGCTGTGTATAATGTGATGGAAAGGAGGCAATATGGACAATCACAATACATTAGTAAGTGCTTTGTATTAACTGCACGATAAATGCTATTTACTGAAGTGAGATAAATCTTTTAACCCCTTTAAGCATAAATGTCTGGCGTGAAATTTACCAAATCTTAACCTCTTCATATTGTACATAATCTACATTATAAAAGGGTTGTCCTACCATAATGACCTATTGCATATCTAAAGGATAATCAGATTGCTGGGGTCTGACTGCTGGAACACCCACGGATCATGAAAAAAGGGGTCCAGAGACATTCAATTACATTACTACCAATCTATGTACACAAGGGTCTTAAGTAGAGATGAGCGAATCAAAGTTCACGAAGTGGAATTCGATCCGAATTTCAGGAAAAATCAAATCCTTTTCCTAAGCAAGCAACTCTGGAGAAGCCAATCATCAGCCAGACAGCCCTGTGATGTCACAGCCCTATAAATAGCCTCAGCCATCTTAGATTCTGCCATTTCCAGTGTACTTAGTGCAGGGAGAGATGTCAGCAGGCGCTAGGGACAGTGCTAGAAAAAACTTCATTGTGCTAAAAAAACGATTTACAAGTGCAGGGAAAAATGTTTCAAGTTGTAGGGAAAGGATAGGGAGGAATCATTCCACAGCATTTATATTGAACAGGATTCAGTAGGGAAGGTTACAGCCCGGGTAATAGGAGGAATCCTATTACACCTTGCTGCACTGACTGGGGATCCAAATTGCCATTATACAGCTCTCTAATTCCAGCAAACCTGTTTTATTAGGGTGCAAGTGCGGTTTGATGCAGGCATTAACAGGGTTTATTACAAGGAAATATTTCTACGTCTTATTTGCCCTTGGGCAGTGCATTTTTTGGCTTGTATTAGTGGGGGAAAAGGGTTTATTAGCCGTTGTGTGGTGAAGTGCTAAAATTGCAGCCCTTTTTGTCATGTTTTAGTGGCAAAAGTAAAATACATTTCCCGTTGAGAGGTGCAGTTATATGTTCTAAAGCCTTTTGTGGCGTGTATAAGTGGAAAAAGAAAAAATATATTTGCCATTCAGCGGTGCAGTTATATGTTTTAAAACCTTTTGTGGCGTGTATTAGTGGCAAAAGAAAATATATTTGTAGTTCAGCGGTGCAGTTATATGTTTTAAAGCCTTTTGTGGCGTGTATTAGTGGAAAAGGAAAAAATATATTTGCCGTTCAGCTGTGCAGTTATATGTTCTAAAGACTTTTGTGGCGTGTATTAGTGGAAAAAGATAAATTATATTTGCCGTTCAGCGGTGCAGTTATATGTTCTAAAGCCTTTTGTGACGTGTATTAGTGGAAAAAGAAAAATATATTTGCCTTTCAGCAGTGCAGTTATATGTTCTAAAACCTTTTGTGGCGTGATGAGCGGCATAGGCAATGTTCGAATTCACGATATTTTGTTAGTTTTTAGCTAAATATTCACCATAAATTCGAGCAAACTAGCAAATTGCAAAAATCGGCAATGTAATATTTGCGCATTGCACACACAATTTCATTACCTATAACATATAGCAAACAATCACACAAAAGTTGTATCCCGGATATGTGCAAGTCAACAACCTATTAATCAGACAGGTACAGTTGGCATACCTTACAATGGCAACCTTGTGCACTATGAGACATACAAGACCAGCTCTCTATCCAAAAGGAGAAAACCAGCAAGCCTCAAAGTTGCTTGATTTGAGTTGGATGGCTTGGGGGACCTATGCACCTAGATCATTATCATTAGGGTGACAAAAATTGTAAAAAAAATGTTTTGTGTCTTTCCCATATGCCCAAGTTTATGCAAATGAGTTTACATGACAAAACAGTATAGAAAGGTTATTGAATATAATGTTAGGACAATTAGAAAACTGAATATTTTTATGCAGCCTTCCTAAGCAGTGAGAGAAGAGTTAGCTAGCTGCAATTTTTGTCACCCTAATGATGATAATCTAGGTGTGTAGGTCCCCCAAGCCATCCAACTCAAATCAAGCAACTTTGAGACTTGCTGGCTTTTTTTTTTTTTTTGGGATAGAGAGCTGGTCTTGTATTTCTCATAGTGCACAAGGCTGCCATTGTAAGGTACCCTGACTGTACCTGTCTTCTGGATAGGTTGTTGGCTTGCACATACCTGGCTTTTGGCATACAGTCTTGGTGTGATTGTCTGTTATATGTTGTTTATTGTGAGTTATAGGTAATGATTTATTTTAAAAACAATATAGTATCTATAAAAATAAATTATTAATGATAGGTAGTGATGAGTGGCAGTGGCTATATTCTTGACTGCGAAAAATCGGCAATGTAATATTCGCGTAATGCGCGTAAAATACAGGTCATAAGTCACTCTTGCTACATTTTCCAAGCTGCTAGAAGTTTCCTGAGACTGGAGAAAATGGTTGGCACGTCAGAACATAAAAAATGGCTTTATATGCAGTTAGAGTGCTCCAATATATTCGCGATTGCGCTTATCGGCACTAATGATGCGAATATTTTGGCGCAATACGTGAAACTTCACAGCTACACTATATCAGATATAACCTACACTGACTATCTCCCACTAACTATCTGTAATATATATATATATATATATATATATATATATAAGCGCTATCTAACTATCTCTCTAATGTAGTGTGGAAAGCACACAGCACACCAATGACACTGCTGTCTCACTGCTGTCTCCCTCAGAACTTTATAAAACTGTAGAAAATGTCTGCTGGGGAGGTTCTAATATAGTAAGGGGTAGGCAACTTTTCTATTGGTTGCTAGGGATGTTGCTAAGCTCAGACAAATTGCAGCCTTCTTATTGGCCCACAAGCAAGAAGGGAGGTTATTGATGAAAAAAAATCTACAATATTCGATATTAAAAATATATATCACTATAATCTAAATCTTCGCTAATTCTCAAAATGCCGATATTCGCGATTAATATTCGCGATTCGAATATTCGCGCCCAACATTAATGATAGGAAAATACTTATAATAAAAGTTTATTAATGATAGGTAAAATAATAACTGTAAAGAAAAAAACTGAATGGATGATATATAACTAGAGTTGAGCGAACACCTGGATGTTCGGGTTCGAGAAGTTCGGCCGAACATCCCGGAAATGTTCGGGTTCGGGATCCGAACCCGATCCGAACTTCGTCCGGAACCCGAACCCCATTGAAGTCAATGGGGACCCGAACTTTTCGGCACTAAAAAGGCTGTAAAACAGCCCAGGAAAGAGCTAGAGGGCTGCAAAAGGCAGCAACATGTAGGTAAATCCCCTGCAAACAAATGTGGATAGGGAAATGAATTAAATTAAAAATTAAATAAATAAAAATTAACCAAAATCAATTGGAGAGAGGTTCCATAGCAGAGAATCTGGCTTCCCGTCACCCACCACTGGAACAGTCCATTCTCAGATATTTAGGCCCCGGCACCCAGGCAGAGGAGAGAGGTCCCGTAACAGAGAATCTGTCTTCATGTCAGCAGAGAATTAGTCTGCATGTCATAGCAGAGAATGAGGCTTCACGTCAGCCACCACTGCAACAGTCCATTGGCATATATTTAGGCCCAGCACCCAGGCAGAGGAGGGAGGTCCCGTAACAGAGAATCTGTCTTCATGTCAGCAGAGAATTAGTCTGCATGTCATAGCAGAGAATGAGGCTTCACGTCAGCCACCACTGCAACAGTCCATTGGCATATATTTAGGCCCAGCACACACACAGGCAGAGGAGAGAGGTCCCGTAACAGAGAATCTGGCTTCATGTCAGCAGAGAATCAGTCTGCATGTCATAGCAGAGAATGAGGCTTCACGTCAGCCACCACTGCAACAGTCCATTGGCATATATTTAGGCCCAGCACACACACAGGCAGAGGAGAGAGGTCCCGTAACAGAGGATCTGGCTTCATGTCAGCAGAGAATCAGTCTGCATGTCATAGCAGAGAATCAGGCTTCACGTCAGCCACCACTGCAACAGTCCATTGTCATAAATTTAGGCCCAGCACCGAGGCAGAGGAGAGAGGTCCCGTAACAGACAATCTGGCTTCATGTCAGCAGAGAATTAGTCTGCATGTCATAGCAGAGAATGAGGCTTCACGTCAGCCACCACTGCAACAGTCCATTGGCATATATTTAGGCCTAGCACACAGGCAGAGGAGAGAGGTCCCGTAACAGACAATCTGGCTTCATGTCAGCAGAGAATCAGTCTGCATGTCATAGCAGAGAATGAGGCTTCACGTCACCCACCACTGCAACAGTCCATTGGCATATATTTAGGCCTAGCACACAGGCAGAGCAGAGAGGTCCCGTAACAGACAATCTGGCTTCATGACAGTCTGCATGTCATAGCAGAGAATGAGGCTTCACGTCACCCACCACTGCAACAGTCCATTGGCATATATTTAGGCCTAGCACACAGGCAGAGCAGAGAGGTCCCGTAACAGACAATCTGGCTTCATGACAGCAGAGAATCAGTCTGCATGTCATAGCAGAGAATGAGGCTTCACGTCACCCACCACTGCAACAGTCCATTGGCATATATTTAGGCCTAGCACACAGGCAGAGCAGAGAGGTCCCGTAACAGACGATCTGGCTTCATGTCAGCAGAGAATCAGTCTGCATGTCATAGCAGAGAATGAGGCTTCACGTCAGCCACCACTGCAACAGTCCATTGGCATATATTTAGGCCCAGCACCCAGGCAGAGGAGGGAGGTCCCGTAACAGAGAATCTGTCTTCATGTCAGCAGAGAATTAGTCTGCATGTCATAGCAGAGAATGAGGCTTCACGTCAGCCACCACTGCAACAGTCCATTGGCATATATTTAGGCCCAGCACACACACAGGCAGAGGAGAGAGGTCCCGTAACAGAGAATCTGTCTTCATGTCAGCAGAGAATTAGTCTGCATGTCATAGCAGAGAATCAGGCTTCACGTCACCCACCACTGCAACAGTCCATTGGCATATATTTAGGCCCAGCACCCAGGCAGAGGAGGGAGGTCCCGTAACAGAGAATCTGTCTTCATGTCAGCAGAGAATTAGTCTGCATGTCATAGCAGAGAATGAGGCTTCACGTCAGCCACCACTGCAACAGTCCATTGGCATATATTTAGGCCCAGCACACACACAGGCAGAGGAGAGAGGTCCCGTAACAGAGAATCTGTCTTCATGTCAGCAGAGAATTAGTCTGCATGTCATAGCAGAGAATGAGGCTTCACGTCAGCCACCACTGCAACAGTCCATTGGCATATATTTAGGCCCAGCACACACACAGGCAGAGGAGAGAGGTCCCGTAACAGACAATCTGGCTTCATGTCAGCAGAGAATTAGTCTGCATGTCATAGCAGAGAATGAGGCTTCACGTCACCCACCACTGCAACAGTCCATTGGCATATATTTAGGCCCAGCACCCAGGCAGAGGAGGGAGGTCCCGTAACAGAGAATCTGTCTTCATGTCAGCAGAGAATTAGTCTGCATGTCATAGCAGAGAATGAGGCTTCACGTCAGCCACCACTGCAACAGTCCATTGGCATATATTTAGGCCCAGCACACACACAGGCAGAGGAGAGAGGTCCCGTAACAGAGGATCTGGCTTCATGTCAGCAGAGAATCAGTCTGCATGTCATAGCAGAGAATCAGGCTTCACGTCAGCCACCACTGCAACAGTCCATTGGCATATATTTAGGCCTAGCACACAGGCAGAGGAGAGAGGTCCCGTAACAGACAATCTGGCTTCATGTCAGCAGAGAATCAGTCTGCATGTCATAGCAGAGAATGAGGCTTCACGTCAGCCACCACTGCAACAGTCCATTGTCATAAATTTAGGCCCAGCACCCAGGCAGAGGAGAGAGGTCCCGTAACAGACAATCTGGCTTCATGTCAGCAGAGAATTAGTCTGCATGTCATAGCAGAGAATCAGGCTTCATGTCAGCCACCACTGCAACAGTCCATTGGCATATATTTAGGCCTAGCACACAGGCAGAGGAGAGGTTCATTCAACTTTGGGTAGCATCGCAATATAATGGTAAAATGAAAATAAAAATAGGATTGAATGAGGAAGTGCCCTGGAGTCCAATAATATATGGTTATGGGGAGGTAGTTAATGTCTAATCTGGACAAGGGACGGACAGGTCCTGTGGGATCCATGCCTGGTTCATTTTTATGAACGTCAGCTTGTCCACATTGGCTGTAGACAGGCGGCTGCGTTTGTCTGTAATGACGCCCCCTGCCGTGCTGAATACACGTTCAGACAAAACGCTGGCTGCCGGGCAGGCCAGCACCTCCAAGGCATAAAAGGCTAGCTCTGGCCACGTGGACAATTTAGAGACCCAGAAGTTGAATGGGGCCGAACCATCAGTCAGTACGTGGAGGGGTGTGCACACGTACTGTTCCACCATGTTAGTGAAATGTTGCCTCCTGCTAACACGTTGCGTATCAGGTGGTGGTGCAGTTAGCTGTGGCGTGTTGACAAAAGTTTTCCACATCTCTGCCATGCTAACCCTGCCCTCAGAGGAGCTGGCCGTGACACAGCTGCCTTGGCGACCTCTTGCTCCTCCTCTGCCTTGGCCTTGGGCTTCCACTTGTTCCCCTGTGACATTTGGGAATGCTCTCAGTAGCGCGTCTACCAACGTGCGCTTGTACTCGCGCATCTTCCTATCACGCTCCAGTGCAGGAAGTAAGGTGGGCACATTGTCTTTGTAGCGTGGATCCAGCAGGGTGGCAACCCAGTAGTCCGCACAGGTTAAAATGTGGGCAACTCTGCTGTCGTTGCGCAGGCACTGCAGCATGTAGTCGCTCATGTGTGCCAGGCTGCCCAGGGATAAGGACAAGCTGTCCTCTGTGGGAGGCGTATCGTCATCGTCCTGCCTTTCCCCCCAGCCACGCACCAGTGATGGACCCGAGCTGCGTTGGGTGCCACCCCGCTGTGACCATGCTTCATCCTCATCCTCCTCCACCTCCTCCTCATCCTCGTCCTCCTCGTCCTCCAGTAGTGGGCCCTGGCTGGCCACATTTGTACCTGGCCTCTGCTGTTGCCAAAAACCTCCCTCTGAGTCACTTCGAAGAGACTGGCCTGAAAGTGCTAAAAATGACCCCTCTTCCTCCTCCTCCTCCTCCTCCTCCTGGGCCACCTCCTCTTCCATCATCGCCCTAAGTGTTTTCTCAAGGAGACATAGAAGTGGTATTGTAACGCTGATAACGGTGTCATCGCCACTGGCCATGTTGGTGGAGTACTCGAAACAGCGCAACAGGGCACACAGGTCTCGCATGGAGGCCCAGTCATTGGTGGTGAAGTGGTGCTGTTCTGTAGTGCGACTGACCCGTGCGTGCTGCAGCTGAAACTCCACTATGGCCTGCTGCTGCTCGCACAGTCTGTCCAGCATGTGCAAGGTGGAGTTCCACCTGGTGGGCACGTCGCATATGAGGCGGTGAGCGGGAAGGCCGAAGTTACGCTGTAGCGCAGACAGGCGAGCAGCAGCAGGATGTGAACGCCGGAAGCGCGAACAGACGGCCCGCACTTTATGCAGCAGCTCTGACATGTCGGGGTAGTTGTGAATGAACTTCTGCACCACCAAATTCAGCACATGCGCCAAGCAAGGGATGTGCGTCAAATTGGCTAGTCCCAGAGCTGCAACGAGATTTCGCCCATTATCACACACCACCAGGCCGGGCTTGAGGCTCACCGGCAGCAACCACTCGTCGGTCTGTTGTTCTATACCCCGCCACAACTCCTGTGCGGTGTGGGGCCTGTCCCCCAAACATATGAGTTTCAGAATGGCCTGCTGACGTTTACCCCGGGCTGTGCTGAAGTTGGTGGTGAAGGTGTGTGGCTGACTGGATGAGCAGGTGGAAGAAGAGGAGGAGGAAGCCGAGAAGGAGGAGGTGGCAACAGGAGGCAAAGAATGTTGCCCTGCGATCCTTGGCGGCGGAAGGACGTGCGCCAAACAGCTCTCCGCCTGGGGCCCAGCTGCCACTACATTTACCCAGTGTGCAGTTAGGGAGATATAGCGTCCCTGGCCGTGCTTACTGGTCCACGTATCTGTGGTTAGGTGGACCTTGCCACAGATGGCGTTGCGCAGTGCACACTTGATTTTATCGGATACTTGGTTGTGCAGGGAAGGCACGGCTCTCTTGGAGAAGTAGTGCCGGCTGGGAACAACATACTGTGGGACAGCAAGCGACATGAGCTGTTTGAAGCTGTCTGTGTCCACCAGCCTAAATGACAGCATTTCATAGGCCAGTAGTTTAGAAATGCTGGCATTCAGGGCCAGGGATCGAGGGTGGCTAGGTGGGAATTTACGCTTTCTATCAAATGTTTGTGAGATGGAGAGCTGAACGCTGGCGTGTGACATGGTTGAGACGCTTGGTGACGGAGGTGGTGGTGGTGGTGTTGGTGGTACATCCCCTGTTTGCTGGGCGGCAGGTGCCAACGTTCCTCCAGAGGCGGAGGAAGAGGCCGAGGCGGCAGCAGCAGAATAGGCCGAGGCGGCAGCAGCAGAAGAGGTAGCAGGGGGAGCCTGAGTGACTTCCTTGGTTTTAAGGTGTTTACTCCACTGCAGTTCATGCTTTGCATGCAGGTGCCTGGTCATGCAGGTTGTGCTCAGGTTCAGAACGTTAATGCCTCGCTTCAGGCTCTGATGGCACAGCGTGCAAACCACTCGGGTCTTGTCGTCAGCACATTGTTTGAAGAAGTGCCATGCCAGGGAACTCCTTGAAGCTGCCTTTGGGGTGCTCGGTCCCAGATGGCGGCGGTCAGTAGCAGGCGGAGTCTCTTGGCGGCGGGTGTTCTGCTTTTGCCCACTGCTCCCTCTTTTGCTACGCTGTTGGCTCGGTCTCACCACTGCCTCTTCCTCCGAACTGTGAAAGTCAGTGGCACGACCTTCATTCCATGTGGGGTCTAGGACCTCATCGTCCCCTGCATCGTCTTCCACCCAGTCTTGATCCCTGACCTCCTGTTCAGTCTGCACACTGCAGAAAGACGCAGCAGTTGGCACCTGTGTTTCGTCATCATCAGAGACATGCTGAGGTGGTATTCCCATGTCCTCATCATCAGGAAACATAAGTGGTTGTGCGTCAGTGCATTCTATGTCTTTCACCGCTGGGGAAGGGCTAGGTGGATGCCCTTGGGAAACCCTGCCAGCGGAGTCTTCAAACAGCATAAGAGACTGCTGCATAACTTGAGGCTGAGACAGTTTCCCTGGTATGCATGGGGGTGATGTGACAGACTGATGGGGTTGGTTTTCAGGCGCCATCTGTGCGCTTTCTGCAGAAGACTGGGTGGGAGATAATGTGAACGTGCTGGATCCACTGTCGGCCACCCAATTGACTAATGCCTGTACCTGCTCAGGCCTTACCATCCTTAGAACGGCATTGGGCCCCACCATATATCGCTGTAAATTCTGGCGGCTACTGGGACCTGAGGTAGTTGGTACACTAGGACGTGTGGATGTGGCAGAACGGCCACGTCCTCTCCCAGCACCAGAGGGTCCACTAACACCACCACGACCATGTCCACGTCCGCGTCCCTTACTAGATGTTTTTCTCATTGTTATGGTTCACCACAACAACAAATATATTATTTGGCCCAATGTATTGTATTCAAATTCAGCGGGATATAAATTTGAGGCCTAGTATTTAGGCGCTGGGTGACCGGTATGGATTTAGTGACAGAATTAGACTTGGAAATGCACAGAAGCGTGTGTGTGAAGTTATTCTGAATGACCCTATGTGCACCTTCAATATGATCTACCCTTTTAGGGATAGATTTCAAATAGCTCTGATATAGCAGAAACGACTAAATTATGAAATTGCTAAATTGGGAATTGTATTTCAACCCAGAACAAAAAATGTGCTTTGACGGACACTAAATAACTTTCCCAGCCACAACAGGACAGCGGTAACGAGAGATTTAGCGGGATATAAATTTGAGGCCTAGTATTTAGGCGCTGGGTGACAGGTATGGGTTTAGTGACAGAATTAGATTTGGAAATGCACAGTAGCGGGTGTGTGAAGTTATTCTGAATGACCCTATGTGCACCTTGAATATTATATACCCTTTTAGGGATAGATTTCAAATAGCTCTGATATAGCAGAAACCACTAAATTATGAAATTGCTAAATTGGGAATTGTATTTCAACCCAGAACAAGAAATGTGCTTGAACGGACACTAAATAACTCGCCCAGCTACAGCACTAGGGACAGATTTAGCTGGATATAAATTTGAGGCCTAGTATTTAGTCGCTGGGTGACCGGTATGGATTTAGTGACAGAATTAGACTTGGAAATGCACAGAAGCGTGTGTGTGAAGTTATTCTGAATGACCCTATGTGCACCTTCAATATGATCTACCCTTTTAGGGATAGATTTCAAATAGCTCTGATATAGCAGAAACGACTAAATTATGAAATTGCTAAATTGGGAATTGTATTTCAACCCAGAACAAAAAATGTGCTTTGACGGACACTAAATAACTTTCCCAGCCACAACAGGACAGCGGTAACGAGAGATTTAGCGGGATATAAATTTGAGGCCTAGTATTTAGGCGCTGGGTGACAGGTATGGGTTTAGTGACAGAATTAGATTTGGAAATGCACAGTAGCGGGTGTGTGAAGTTATTCTGAATGACCCTATGTGCACCTTGAATATTATATACCCTTTTAGGGATAGATTTCAAATAGCTCTGATATAGCAGAAACCACTAAATTATGAAATTGCTAAATTGGGAATTGTATTTCAACCCAGAACAAGAAATGTGCTTGAACGGACACTAAATAACTCGCCCAGCTACAGCACTAGGGACAGATTTAGCTGGATATAAATTTGAGGCCTAGTATTTAGGCGCTGGGTGACCGGTATGGATTTAGTGACAGAATTAGACTTGGAAATGCACAGAAGCGTGTGTGTGAAGTTATTCTGAATGACCCTATGTGCACCTTGAATATTATATACCCTTTTAGGGATAGATTTCAAATAGCTCTGATATAGCAGAAACCACTAAATTATGAAATTGCTAAATTGGGAATTGTATTTCAACCCAGAACAAGAAATGTGCTTGAACGGACACTAAATAACTCGCCCAGCTACAGCACTAAGGACAGATTTAGCGGGATATAAATTTGAGGCCTAGTATTTAGGCGCTGGGTGACAGGTATGGGTTTAGTGCCAGAATTAGACTTGGAAATACACAGTAGCGGGTGTGTGTGAAGTTATTCTGAATGACCCAATGTGCACCTTGAATATTATATACCCTTTTAGGGATAGATTTCAAATAGCTCTGATATAGCAGAAACCACTAAATTATGAAATTGCTAAATTGGGAATTGTATTTCAACCCAGAACAAGAAATGTGCTTGAACGGACACTAAATAACTCGCCCAGCTACAGCACTAAGGACAGATTTAGCGGGATATAAATTTGAGGCCTAGTATTTAGGCGCTGGGTGACAGGTATGGGTTTAGTGCCAGAATTAGACTTGGAAATACACAGTAGCGGGTGTGTGTGAAGTTATTCTGAATGACCCAATGTGCACCTTGAATATTATATACCCTTTTAGGGATAGATTTCAAATAGCTCTGATATAGCAGAAACCACTAAATTATGAAATTGCTAAATTGGGAATTGTATTTCAACCCAGAACAAGAAATGTGCTTGAACGGACACTAAATAACTCGCCCAGCTACAGCACTAAGGACAGATTTAGCGGGATATAAATTTGAGGCCTAGTATTTAGGCGCTGGGTGACAGGTATGGGTTTAGTGCCAGAATTAGACTTGGAAATACACAGTAGCGGGTGTGTGTGAAGTTATTCTGAATGACCCAATGTGCACCTTGAATATTATATACCCTTTTAGGGATAGATTTCAAATAGCTCTGATATAGCAGAAACCACTAAATTATGAAATTGCTAAATTGGGAATTGTATTTCAACCCAGAACAAGAAATGTGCTTGAACGGACACTAAATAACTCGCCCAGCTACAGCACTAAGGACAGATTTAGCGGGATATAAATTTGAAACCTAGTATTTAGGCGCTGGGTGACAGGTATGGGTTTAGTGCCAGAATTAGACTTGGAAATACACAGTAGCGGGTGTGTGTGAAGTTATTCTGAATGACCCAATGTGCACCTTGAATATTATATACCCTTTTAGGGATAGATTTCAAATAGCTCTGATATAGCAGAAACCACTAAATTATGAAATTGCTAAATTGGGAATTGTATTTCAACCCAGAACAAGAAATGTGCTTGAACGGACACTAAATAACTCGCCCAGCTACAGCACTAAGGACAGATTTAGCGGGATATAAATTTGAGGCCTAGTATTTAGGCGCTGGGTGACAGGTATGGGTTTAGTGCCAGAATTAGACTTGGAAATACACAGTAGCGGGTGTGTGTGAAGTTATTCTGAATGACCCAATGTGCACCTTGAATATTATATACCCTTTTAGGGATAGATTTCAAATAGCTCTGATATAGCAGAAACCACTAAATTATGAAATTGCTAAATTGGGAATTGTATTTCAACCCAGAACAAGAAATGTGCTTGAACGGACACTAAATAACTCGCCCAGCTACAGCACTAAGGACAGATTTAGCGGGATATAAATTTGAGGCCTAGTATTTAGGCGCTGGGTGACAGGTATGGGTTTAGTGCCAGAATTAGACTTGGAAATACACAGTAGCGGGTGTGTGTGAAGTTATTCTGAATGACCCAATGTGCACCTTGAATATTATATACCCTTTTAGGGATAGATTTCAAATAGCTCTGATATAGCAGAAACCACTAAATTATGAAATTGCTAAATTGGGAATTGTATTTCAACCCAGAACAAGAAATGTGCTTGAACGGACACTAAATAACTCGCCCAGCTACAGCACTAAGGACAGATTTAGCGGGATATAAATTTGAGACCTAGTATTTAGGCGCTGGGTGACAGGTATGGGTTTAGTGCCAGAATTAGACTTGGAAATACACAGTAGCGGGTGTGTGTGAAGTTATTCTGAATGACCCAATGTGCACCTTGAATATTATATACCCTTTTAGGGATAGATTTCAAATAGCTCTGATATAGCAGAAACCACTAAATTATGAAATTGCTAAATTGGGAATTGTATTTCAACCCAGAACAAGAAATGTGCTTGAACGGACACTAAATAACTCGCCCAGCTACAGTACTAAGGACAGATTTAGCGGGATATAAATTTGAGGCCTAGTATTTAGGCGCTGGGTGACAGGTATGGGTTTAGTGCCAGAATTAGACTTGGAAATACACAGTAGCGGGTGTGTGTGAAGTTATTCTGAATGACCCAATGTGCACCTTGAATATTATATACCCTTTTAGGGATAGATTTCAAATAGCTCTGATATAGCAGAAACCACTAAATTATGAAATTGCTAAATTGGGAATTGTATTTCAACCCAGAACAAGAAATGTGCTTGAACGGACACTAAATAACTCGCCCAGCTACAGCACTAAGGACAGATTTAGCGGGATATAAATTTGAGGCCTAGTATTTAGGCGCTGGGTGACAGGTATGGGTTTAGTGCCAGAATTAGACTTGGAAATACACAGTAGCGGGTGTGTGTGAAGTTATTCTGAATGACCCAATGTGCACCTTGAATATTATATACCCTTTTAGGGATAGATTTCAAATAGCTCTGATATAGCAGAAACCACTAAATTATGAAATTGCTAAATTGGGAATTGTATTTCAACCCAGAACAAGAAATGTGCTTGAACGGACACTAAATAACTCGCCCAGCTACAGCACTAAGGACAGATTTAGCGGGATATAAATTTGAGGCCTAGTATTTAGGCGCTGGGTGACAGGTATGGGTTTAGTGCCAGAATTAGACTTGGAAATACACAGTAGCGGGTGTGTGTGAAGTTATTCTGAATGACCCAATGTGCACCTTGAATATTATATACCCTTTTAGGGATAGATTTCAAATAGCTCTGATATAGCAGAAACCACTAAATTATGAAATTGCTAAATTGGGAATTGTATTTCAACCCAGAACAAGAAATGTGCTTGAACGGACACTAAATAACTCGCCCAGCTACAGCACTAAGGACAGATTTAGCGGGATATAAATTTGAGGCCTAGTATTTAGGCGCTGGGTGACAGGTATGGGTTTAGTGCCAGAATTAGACTTGGAAATACACAGTAGCGGGTGTGTGTGAAGTTATTCTGAATGACCCAATGTGCACCTTGAATATTATATACCCTTTTAGGGATAGATTTCAAATAGCTCTGATATAGCAGAAACCACTAAATTATGAAATTGCTAAATTGGGAATTGTATTTCAACCCAGAACAAGAAATGTGCTTGAACGGACACTAAATAACTCGCCCAGCTACAGCACTAGGGACAGATTTAGCTGGATATAAATTTGAGGCCTAGTATTTAGGCGCTGGGTGACCGGTATGGATTTAGTGACAGAATTAGACTGGGATATGGCCAAAAAATAAACAGACTATTGCTGGTTAAATGCACTTGGTGTGACAGCTTCACCCTGATGTAGGCTTTAGCCAAAAAACAACCACACCATTGAGGGTTAAATGCACTTGGTGACAGGCGCAGCTTGCCCCTGATTTAGTATATGGCCAAAAAATGAACAGACTATTGCTGGTTAAATGCACTTGGTGTGACAGCTTCACCCTGATGTAGGCTTTAGCCAAAAAACAACCACACCATTGAGGGTTAAATGCACTTGGTGACAGGCGCAGCTTGCCCCTGATTTTGTATATGGCCAAAAAATGAACAGACTATTGCTGGTTAAATGCACTTGGTGTGACAGCTTCACCCTGATGTAGGCTTTAGCCAAAAAACAACCACACCATTGAGGGTTAAATGCACTTGGTCGCAGCTTGTGCTGGCGCACCACAAGACACAAAATGGCCGCCGATCACCCCAGAAAAATGTGACTGACAAACGGTCTGTGCAGCCTAAAAACAGTGAGCAATTGAGGATCAGCAGCTCAATGATCCACAGCTGCAGATCGATCAGTTAATCAAGTCCTTTGGAGGAGTTAATCTGCCTAATCTCGCCCTACTGTCGCAGCCGCAACCTCTCCCTACGCTAATCAGAGCAGAGTGACGGGCGGCGCTATGTGACTCCAGCTTAAATAGAGGCTGGGTCACATGGTGCTCTGGCCAATCACAGCCATGCCAATAGTAGGCATGGCTGTGATGGCCTCTTGGGGCAAGTAGTATGACGCTTGTTGATTGGCTGCTTTGCAGCCTTTCAAAAAGCGCCAAGAAAGCGTCACAAAAGCGCGAAGAAAGCGACGAACACCGAACCCGAACCCGGACTTTTACGAAAATGTCCGGGTTCGGGTCTGTGTCACGGACACCCCAAAATTCGGTACGAACCCGAACTATACAGTTCGAGTTCGCTCATCCCTATATATAACATAATAAGGATTAAGAGAATCTATATACAAGAAAAGAATATAGGTTTATCTAGTGATAAAAAAAATCTAGAATATTCGCTATTACGAAGATATAGCACTATATTCTAGATCTTCACAAATTCTTGCGGATGCAGATATTCACGATAAAAATTTGCGATTAGAATATTCGCGCTTAACACTACTGGAGACGTGGCGCCTAGATCTCACAGCCATATGATCCCTGTAGGGGCTGAACTGGAGGAGGAAGATATTGGAGCACAAGCAATGTCTAGCGAAATGGGTGGTTTTGCTACACAGTTGACATAAGAGCAGGAGCAGCCAGAGGACCCAGACACACCGTGGCAGTATGCAGTGGAGATGGAGGCAGGGAGTCCCTACGGGTCACTTGCACAAATGGCCTGCTGCATGCGCACTTCCTTAGGTAGTGACAGCCAAATTGTCACCATTTGGCAGAGGGATGACTTCTGGCTCTGCACCCTCGCTTCCGGTCCAAAATGGGGGCCTTTTTTACACCCACTGAGAGGGAGGACAAACTGAACTACTATAGAGGCATCCTATGTAGTCAGTTGGCCGCTGCCTATCTGCGCCATCATCCATCCTCTCGCAGGTCTGACCAGGGAAGCCCTCTGCGCTTACGTTCCACTGCCATGGCTGCTGGGGAGGGGTGGGGTGGCAGGAGCAGTACCAGCTCCATCAGCAGCAGCCTGAGTCTACATGCATAGTGAAGAAACTACTCACCAGCAGCTAGACGTAGAGCAGATTCTGAAACAGCAGGTGGTGGCATAATTGGAGTGCACCCTGCCAGACGACCTTAAATATCCGCTGGACTACTGGGCAGCTTAAATGGATTTGTGGCAGCAACTGGCCGAGTTTGCCCTGGAAAAGCTGTCCTGCCCGGCCAGTAGTGTGGCATCAGAGTGGGTGTTTAGTGCGGCGGGGGTCATAGTTACCCCAAGAAGAACTCGCCTGTCCACAAAAAATGTGGAGAGACTGACCTTTCTCAAGATGAATCAGGTGTGGATCAGCCAGAATTTCCACCCACCAATTCCTGATGCATCAGACTAGATCACCCATGGTGCCACCTGATGCCACACATCTGATGCCAAGTGCTCCTTCTTTCAACCACCATCTACAGCGGGTACTGGTATTGCCACCTACCTCCAAACTATATCACCTTGCCACTCTGTGGCCTCCTGATGCTGCCGCCACTTTAAAACTGTGTCACCTTGCTACTGTGTGGCCTCCTCATGCTGCTCCTATCTACACCTTGCCACTCTGTGGCCTCCTCATGCTGCCGCCACCTCCACACTCTCTCATTGTGCCACTCTGTGGCCTCCTGATGCTGCCGCCACCTCCACACTCCGTCATTGTGCCACTCTGCGGCCTCCTGATGCTGCTGCCACCACCTACAGACTCTGTGATTGGGTCCCTCTGTGGTTTTCTCATGCTGATTTCCCCTCACCACTATGTCACCTTGCCACTCTGTGGTCTTCTCATGCTGCCACTACCCACACACTCTGTCATTGTGCCACTCTGTTGCCTCCTGATACTGCCACCACCTCCACATTCTGTCATTGTGCCACTCTGCAGTCTCCTGATGCTGCCTCCACCTCCACACTCTGTCACTGTGCCACTCTGTGGCCTCCTGATACTGCCACCACCTACAGACTCTGTGATTGGACCACTCTGTGGTCTTCTCATCTGCTTTCACCTCACCACTATGTCACCTTGCCACTCTGTGGTCTTCTCATGCTGCCACCACCTACACACTGTCATTGTGCCAGTCTGTGTGCTCCTGATGCTGCCGCCACCTCCACACTCTGTCATTGTGCCACTCTGTGGCCTTCTGATGCTGCTGCCACCTCCATACTTTGTCATTGTGCCACTCTGTGGCCTCCTGATGCTGCCACCACCTACAGACTCTGTGATTAGGCCACTCTGTGGTATTCTCATGCTGATTTCACCTCACCACTATGTCACCATGCCACTCTGTGGTCTTCTCATGCTGCTGCCACCTACGCACTCTGTCATTGCGCCACTCTGTGGCCTCCTGATGCTGCCACCACCTACAGACTCTGTGATTGGGCCACTCTGTGGTCTCCTCATGCTGCTTTCACTTCACCACTACGTCATTTTGCCACTCTGTGGTCTTCTCATGCTTCCGCCACCTAGACACTCTGTCATTGTGCCATTCTGTGGCCTCCTGAAGCTGCCACCACATACAGACTCTGTGATTGGGCCACTCTGTGGTCTCTTCATGTTGCTTTCACCTCACCACTATGTCACCTTGCCACTCTGTGGTCTTCTCATGCTGCCTCCACCTCCATGCTCTGTCATTGTACTACTATGTGGCCTCCTGATGCTGCTGGCACCTCCACACTCTGTCATTGTGCCACTCTGGGGCCTCTTGATGCTGCCACCACCTACAGACTCTGTAATTGAGCCACTCTGTGGTCTCCTCATGCTGATTTCACCTCACCACTATGTCATCTTGCCAATCTGTGGACTTCTCATGCTGTTCCCACTCTCCCTACTTTATGGCTGTGCCACTATTTAGCCTTTTTGGCTTGGCTGACATCATCATTTATTTGACCCTTTCTCTGATCTGTCAGAAGGAAGGTAAAATGAGACGCACAATGGATCCTGTCTGTGTAGCAGCTGTAAGGCCTATATGGTCCCATCAGAATTGACTTGTGATTTGGTAGCCAAAAGCAGGAGTGGGTACAAAACACAGAAGACTTGCACATATTCCGTTCACGTGTCATCTCTGTTTTGGATCCACTCCTGTTTTTTGGGGGCTTTAGCAATACTGATGGATTACTGACCAAATGCTGACCGAGTGAAGGCATATGCTCCACAGACAGGATCCTTTTTTTGTGGGTTATTGTTCTGACGGATCATAGGAAGGGCAAAATTATCAGTGACATCCACTCAAGCTTACTGCTGACACCCTCTCCGTTCTGTCGGGGGTCTCTGCTTGTATAAGCGTTTAATAGAACAGGTTCTGTAGACATATATGTGCAATTAGCTGCTGACCGTGTAAAAGAAGTGCACTTCTTCTTGGAGCTAACATCAACCTGTAAAGCTGAGTTCATAGTTGAGTTATTTGGTAAGTTTTGGCTCCGTGATTGCCCAAATAAGTGAAGTATACAGTGATTCTAAGAGCGACCCCTTTCATCTGCATGTCATACAGACTCACAGTATTATTTCACTACCAAAGCAGACTCCCTATGTGTGTTACTGCAAGGCACAGCGTTCTACGTACCTCTCTGCAGCCACGAAATAGCATTTTTTCTACGTAATTCGCGCAAATTTATTTTGATTGAACCAATTTTTTCTTAAACAATTCGTCGAACCGGCGAATCGAATTTTTGAAAAATTTGCTCATCTCTAGAAATAATCTTCACACTTTTGTATATGCGAAATAAAATTGTGCAGTTTCATATTAGCATTATTGTACATACAAACCAGCATGAAAGTTTCTGTACTGGATGAGTTCTGACGAGTCTAGCACATGATGGGCCATAATTAGCACCTGTCTGTCTGACATTGCCAAGACTATCCACGTGATTATTCTCAGTTCAGTGGCATACATTTCAATCAAGATAGTATTATTCAGTCTGGCTCTTCATCATAAATGATAGCACTTAGCAATACATTTTTAGTCATATTTTTAGACGTGATTTGCCAGCGACCCTGTGTCCAGCTTTAAGCCCATGATCAAACAAAATTCCAAGATGATAGCAATCTACAGCAGAAAAGAAACTGATTGCCCTCATTTTTACGTATTAATGATCATTCCTAAATTCTATCTGAAAATACAGATGACTGATTCACATAAGATAATAACAGGAGAATAAAAAGTCCTGGGGTCAAGCGGATTTGTTTATTAACCTCTTCCCACTAAGTGACATAACTCTACGTTGTGATTGCAAGTGATTTAGCACAATCCAACATAAAGTTGAGTGAATGGCGTGTGCTCAGCAATTATCTGGGACAGTTGTTTGATCCTTGCAGGTTAACCCTTTGGCTGCAAGTGGTCAAAAGCAACTGCAGCATCTAAGCTGTGGCTTCTTCAGTCTAGTCATTGGCAACTAACAATGCAATTGTAGGGTGCTGATTATTTCCATTAAACTTTGCCAGAAGTCAGAGCGTTAAAAGTTTAAAAAAATATATAATTTTCAAGTAAAAAGAAAATATTCTTTCCACCTTATCCAAACCTTTACTTTTGGGAAAAAATAAACTGCACAAAATTGTCAGCAATGACCCAATCTATAAAATCATGATCATGTTACTTATTCTGTATGGTTAATGCAATAAAAAAAAAATGAAAAAAGAATGCTGAAATTCCTGTTTTTGGACACCTTATCTCCCAAAAAAAGGAATAAAAAGCAATCAAAAAGTAATATATACCCCAAAATGTTACAAAAAAAACAAGCTCTTACAAAGCTACCTAAACTGAAAAATAAAATTTTACGAGTCTAAAATGATAATAGTAACATAGTATATAAGGCTGAAAAAAGATATTTGTCCATCCAGTTTGGCCTGTTATCCTGCAAGTTGATCCAGAGGAAGGCAAATAAAAACCTGTGAGGTAGAAGCCAATTTCCCCCACTTTCCTTCCTGACTCCAATCAGGCAATCAGAATAACTCCCTGGATCAATGACCCCTCTCTAGTAGCTATAGCCTGTAATATTATTACGCTCCAGAAATACATCCAGGCGACAAAAAACAAACAAGACAATGATACAAAAATAATAAAGCATACAAAACTATATGAACTTGATTGTGTCATAATAGTATCAACCTGCAGAATAAAGTTATCATGTTATTTACCCAGTGAACCCCATAAAAAAACTGTGACAAAATTGCTGCTATTTGGCCACCCATGACAATATCCCTACAGGAGATGCTCCTTACTGCTCTGAGGTGTTCTCTCCTCAGCAGTCAGCCATTAACTCCAGAATATTCCTCCTAGAGAGGAAGGATGGAGCCAGTAGTGCACCACCAATGAGGTCAGGTGAGGCAATCGCCTCAGGCAGCACCAGGTAGGGGCAAGAGGGGAGCAGCGGAAGGGCCATGGGCAATGAGCAATTTTTATTATGGCAAAGGGGTTAGGTTAAGAAATTGGCATGGGGGGTGCCATTTCAGTTTTTGCCTCAGGCAGCAGAAAGGCTAGGTACAACCTTGGGTGGAGCCAGCCCTGTCTAGCCAAATGGGATCTCCTAATCCCTATACAACCTTATGGGATTTGTAGTACATGCACATAATACATGACATACAATGATATTAAAGCTTTTAATGCAGTCTATCTCAGGACACTACATACGGCATACGTCTAAGGCATCCTTTTAAATTGTACGTTATGTGTATGTGTTAAATGTGGGACAAAACAGTCATGTGAACAAAGCTTAACCGAAAAAAAAACTGGTGTGAAAAGAGCCACTCAATAATATAGCCTTAAAACTAATGAAATTAACAATCAATGTACCCCCTCTTATACCAATAAACTCCAAGGATTAAAATGCAAGCAAGGGGAGGATGAGTATGTCAAAGAATGCTATCTGCAGTAGACCAGGCACCACATTAATGCCTGATGAAATGCATTAACCAACATGAGTCTGATAGGCTTTTACATTATTATTTTTTTCAATAGTTTGTTTGAGTGACTGGAAGAGCTGGCAGCTAAGAGAAGAGGTTGAAGCTTTTGTGTAACAAGCTATTAAAACTGTTGTGCTGCCTAGGTACTATGTCAAGATTTAAAGTCTGAAGCAACCTTATATCACCCCTGAGGAGGGAGCTGGCAGGGAGCCCATTTTATGCATTAACCAGAACAAGGTCCTATTCCATTGACTCCAATTGTACCCATTTAGTAGGTATAATGCTCTGCTGTGCTGGGCTCCTGCGCTCAGCACTTAGCGAAGAACTAATTCTTTGAGTGTATGTTTCAGGAAAGGGCAAACAAATTATGGCACTCCTCCTTCCCCACTGCTGATCCCAAGCAATTGTCAGCCTCAATGCTGTACACCATCTTTTTGATAAGCTTGATAATGTTGATATTTACATGTCTATGCTTTATATTTAAAGGATATTTCCACACATGTTTAAATTATTAAAGCCAGCTTTGTACCTATGAAACTGGCTGACCTATTGCATGTGCGCTTGGCGACTGAGGGCATCTGTGTTGGTCCCAGGTCCATATGTGCTCGCATTGCTGAGAAAAAGTATGTTTTAATATATGCAAATGAGCAGGGGTCAAGTCCTGGGAAAAAAAGTGTGGGAACTCACCCAAGATCCACTGCAACCCCCCCCCCCCCCCTCCAAAAAATAAAAAAGCACAGAAAATCTAGCATGCTGTAATTTGTGTCGCTGCGGACTAAAAAATAAATTAAAAAAATAGCACTTTTAGAAAAGTTTGTCCTGGGATTCGATCTCATGACCTCTACACAGCAGAAGCAAGGCATATGCCCTCACAGCTATGAAAGCTGTCTAGCTTGCTACTTAAAAAAATATATATATAAGACTTCTACTGTAGGTAACTTTGCCCACTGTGTATGGATGTAGCAGAGCTGGGTGTGTTGGGGCAGCTGTCATGTGTATGGTTGTACACTAGGTATCAGTACACAAGGTATCAGTAGAAGTATCAGAAAAAGAAAAAAAAACACTTTTAGTTTGTCCTGGGATTCGAACTCATGACCTCTACACATTACAGGCAAGGCATTTACCCTCACAGCCATAAAAGCTGTTGAGGTAGTTGCTTAAAAAAAAAAAACTAAGACTTCTACTTATACCTAGTGTACTGATACCTAGTGTACAACCATACACATGACAGCTGCCCCAACACACCCAGCACCCAGCTCTGCTACATCCATACACAGTGGGCAGCTGTCATGTGTATGGTTGTACACTTGGTATCAGTAAACTAGGTATCAGTAGAAGTCTTATAAAAAAAAAAAAACACTTTTAGAAAAGTTTGTCCTGGGATTCGAACTCATGACCTCTACACATCAGAGGCAAGGCATTTACCCTCACAGCCATAAAAGCTGTCAAGGTAGCTGTTTAAAAAAAAAAAAAAGACTTCTACTTATACCTAGTGTACTGATACCTAGTGTACAACCATACACATGACAGCTGCCCCAACACACCCAGCACCCAGCTCTGCTACATCCATACACAGTGGGCAGCTGTCATGTGTATGGTTGTACACTAGATATCAGTACACTAGGTATAATTAGAAGTCTTATATTTTTTTTTTTAAGCATTTACCTAGACGGCTTTCATGGCTGTGAGGGTAAATGCCTTCCTCTGATGTGTAGAGGTCGTGAGTTCGAATCCCAGGACAAACTTTTCTAAAAGACATTCTAAATGATCTCGTAGTGAAGGAGATGATGTCATTAGGGGGCGGGGCGCCATGAGAGGAGTCGCAGGCAGCGGCACCGCACAGACAGCTTCCTCTCAACTGAAGCCGCCCCTCCTCCCTTAACCTGCCCTGCACAGTGCGCTCCGTCTCCCCCTGTGAATCTGATTCAGCTGTGTTCTCCTGGCTTGAGGCTGAAAGGGAACGGCGTTCCTGCCATGAAAAAAGTGCAGGAACGCCGTTCCCATGCGTTCCCCCTCCACTCGACCCCTGCAAATGAGCCTCTAAGAGCAATGGGGGCGTTGCCGTTACACCTAGAGGCTCTGCTCTCTCTCCAAATGCCACGCCCTCTGCAGTTCACTGAGCGCTAGCCCCAGTACACACAGGGTGAGAGGAGCAGTGTAATTGATACATGACTGTAGGATACACACAGAATTTGTTTGAAATCACCAGTAAGACATATAAGTCATTCTGTATAAGAACGGCATACACCAAATGGTAGGGTTTTAATAATCAAGACTATTTGCTAAATTTCTGTGTTTGAGCAATAAAAGTAAGTGGCTGCAAATATAATTTATGAACCCATAATGACATTTTTATTTATTTGCCCAGAATACAGCAAACACTGCATATTTTGCCCTCATATACCTGTTTTTCCTGACACTCTTTCCTTCCTTTGTTCTTAACATCACTGCATCCTGGCAGGATATTTACATGCAGCACTTCCTGTTTTCATCAGATTCCTGCTGTGCTTGCAAATCAATTGTAATGTCTCACAGGACTTGCTCCACTTAACTAACATGGAGAGGGAAAATGTAGGGAGTATGACTACTGCAGAAGAAACTCTGCTGCAGGTGGAGCAAACCCATTGAAAAATTACAGATCATATTGGCAGAGCTACAATGAAACAGTTTATTGGTGGGGCTAGAGGATGTTGGACTGATTGGAAGTGGATGGACTATCCTGAGGATTGGCCATCAATATTAAAATCATTAACAACCCCTTTAAGTGCTATCTCCAAACTGGACAACTCTGTTGCTTATGTCTCCACTTCCAATAAACTGAACCCTGTGGTCAGTCATGAGTCAACGTTCATGGTCAATTTGGAGGTCCATTGCAAGCAATTCCGCTTGCTCCATGGATTGACTTCATTAGATGAACACACAAAGAAAAGGGTTCTTCTGGAATAAACAACCCCTTTAACCAGAAGTACCTAATTTATGAGAAACAATAAATACGTAAATGTGCTATTATTTTCAGACTACTGCTTCTATCCACCTACAATATGGGGGAAGTGGTAGTGCGAGACTGCTGACTTCTCTAATAGACATCAGCACAGTGTAAGAGAAAGGAGGTGCCACACCCTAAAACCATCCCACTTTTTATCACTTTTAGTGTGAAATTACATGTGCTGGTTTTGTGTCATATTTTCTGTCACTCTGCACATAATTGAGGCAAAACAAGTCACAAAACCCACTATATATACATATACAGTGAACCATAAAGTATTTTGGGTGGAAAAGCTACCCAGAAGAAAAACTCTGGGGGAATAAAAGCTATATGTAGATGAACACACTTGTTTTTTAGTCATGTACATGTGCCATGTTTTAACAAACCCTACGGATGATCTATAATGCTCTCATTTAGGAGATATGTAGTTCAATAGTATTTGTTATACTTTATATGAATGTGGCCCTCAGGCTGAGGACCTCTGCTGTACACAAGAACAGGATCTGGTTTGTGAAGGCTTGCTTAGAGAATGCTGCGGTTCAACCAAAAGTAATAGCTTCTTCCCTTTACTCTTCAGAGAGCTTAAATGCTGGTGTAAGTCATAAGGAAACATCTCAGATGTTGGCTCAAGGATTAAATCATCTGAGAGCTGCCACGCCTCAACCTCCCACTCATGCCTGATATGAAGCAACATATATAAATACTTTATATACACATATCCCCAACACGTTGCTGACAAGGGCCTTAAATTCTTCTCTGCTGACTTGATAAGACTGTGCTTGTTTCTACATTCACATCCTGTGTGGGCCGAATCAATTAGAATTCCAGGGCTCAATTTCCTGAAGAAGTGCTAAGTAACGTCTCCACTCGCTCTGCCTCCTCCCCACTGCCAACCTCTGACCCCACTAGGCGTATTAAGACCAATATATCAAGCATGACACTTGAGGTCAGAAGAAAATGAAATAATTTGTTTGCTTTCTTGCGCCTTTCTCTTTCCCTAAGGCCCTTAGGGTCCATGTCCTACGCACCCCACTCTTTATGATTCATTCTGTATCTCACCTTCCAATTGTAGTTACCACAGGCAGGGTTGTAGCTTTACGCTCTCAAGCCCCAGGCTTTTCCATACTAAAGCTGGCTATATAAAGTAGATCTGTCATTCAGTCAACAGCTATTCCTCCAGTACACATGCACGCTCAGCTGAGATAAATGCCATAAAACTCCAAGATCGGAAAACCCCTTTAATTCAATGTGTATGGCCAGCTTGAGGCTGATTTTATTTAGTATACATAGTACTGTATGTGGCAGTGATGTTCATCTTTTACTCACTAATGGTTTTCTAGTGGTAACTTTATAAGAATTCTGCTTCTGCTCTTGCTATTATGTATGTAGTCACAATCGGCTCTCTACGCACTGACTTCCCGGTGAACTAGAGATAGGCTTATTTTTATAAACAGCAGCCAATCAGAAAAGGCAGAGCTGCTGTGTCATAAGGCAGAGCAGCAGCCTGAACCAATGATGAGACAGGAGGTGGAGTTTAGACCACCTCAGACTTCCTGCAAAATCTGGGATATTTGTAGTCATTTTATCAAATTTTCTAAGAGAGTTGTGTCCTAGGGTGCATGCTCTAGAAAAAAAAGTTTTTTGTGTATTTAAACGCATTTTATAGTTGTCATGTTCGCACACTCGTTATCATTGAAGGAGTTGGAATACCTATCAGAGGTATAGTATCGGTTGCATCCAGGCCTTCATGCCTAGATGCAAGAGGGTCTAAAATGTCCCTCTGCCACATAAGAAGATGGTAGTATAAATGACACATCAGGACCCTGCTACAGACTTTGCATTGGGACTAAGAATTTTCAAGTTACACCTACAAGAGCATTGCTTGTGTATTCTTTAGTATACCAGTGATCACAGGAGACCTGGCATCAGTCACCGTGATGTAATTGCGACCTCTTGCGCCGTTCCACTGACTCAGGTTCAGCAGACTGAGGCCTATGAGGCTTAATGGCCACAAATGCAGCCATGATTGTGCCTCCCATTATGGGTAGAGAGGTGGCGCCTTAGGTGGACACCTACCCTCGCCTACCCATCATCTTGGCCCATCAAAGGTTTACACCTTTGCGCATCCTGCTAATTGAAAACATGCATTGGAATACTCATAATAATTTAGCTATTTTTCTTTAATGTTCTATTTCTAGTTCTCCTGTAGACAACATACCTTTTTGACCTTGGGGGCTCCAACCACCAATCTAAATATATGAGGTCATAAAACCCCTACATAAAATGCATATAGTATAGTTTTTCCACTGTTTTCACATATCTTTTCATTGTACCCAGACAGATATAGTATTATTCTGTTCTACATGCAGTGAGCTTCAGTTCTACCTTGGCCCAAACCATGATCTCATTATCTACTGCAGTGTCAACACATTGCACGCTGTATGCACCTTCGTAGCAGAAAGACCGCCTCAGACACCTGTTCACTTTAATTCGTGATGCAGACATAAGCCAGCCGCAGATATAAGCCAGTTTGGGGGACAAACTGTCTATGGTCCAGCGCTATACAAGTTAATGCTAGCTAATGCTATTTTGCATCCTGGAATGAGCCAGTAACATATGGTCACCCCGTGTACATGGCAGCCTCTCATGTGTATCATCTGAGCGTTAAGCTCAGGTCCCGTCAGAGTTATGGATGAGCTTACACACATCTACGCGCAGGTGCCCGCGGTGCACACCTGGGCCTGGATGCTTTATCTGCAAAACACACCACACGTCCAGAAACTGGCAGGGCCAACAATGGCACCTGGTCTAGAACAGCTTTATGACTGCTGCTTTCAAAGGTGATAACTAGCAAGGCCATTAGTCAATGAGCTGTGAATCCACGGGAGAAGAACCCAGATTCCTTCTAATCACTGAGCCACACAAAGAACGATCCAAACCCTGTGCTGTTTAATGGTGGCGGGCATGAATGTTTTAATAGCATGTTAAAGAGTTCTTCCTATACACAAATTATTCATTCCCTGGCACCACAATCATTTGTCTTGCTAGGAATATGAAACCCCTCGCTATCTTTATTTGGATGAAATGCCAAGGTAGAAGTAATGGATGATAGGGCTGATAGGTCCTTACTGTCTTAGCTCGTAACAGATAACCAGTTACCAGGAATGGAAAGCAATTAGCAGTCTGCAGTCTTTCAAACAGGAATGTCCTCTCCTCCAAGTCATGCACACAGAAGACCCCTCAGCCCCCACTTAGCTCTTGGCAGAAAGTGGAGACTATATCACACTTAAAAAACATCTGTGACAAGTGTTAAACATACTGATGCAGAAGAAAATGTATGGGAGGATAAGAAAAGTCATAAATCATGGACAGAGTTAAACAGTCAGGTCTGGAAATAATGCTTGAAGACATGGAACAGACCCCTGTGACGTCATGGGAACCGCAGACAGGTCAGCGCCAGGGGATGTCATCATTCTGGACGGTGTCTTTGATTTTCATAAGAACCGTTTTAGCATCTAAAAGTTGTTGTTTTTTTCTACTTTATGTATGAATTTATCATGGTTTTCAAGATCTCTGCTTGCTGTAGTTTAATAGAACCTTTCAATAATTAAAACACCAGGTTAGGACATGTGGTAAACACACAGCTGTATGGCTTGTTGCACTTGTTGTGCAGCGAGCCCCTGAGATGATGGTGCAGAGGATAGGAGTGGTAATGTCCCTGATGAAGTGTTGTATCACAATGTTTTCCCTCAGGCCATTGTTCCCTGGGAATCAGGTGCAGTGGAAATGTAGTTTTGAAGAATGAGGCCAGAAGATAATGCATAAAAGTCCCTTTTACTAAATGCAAAGAATAACTTTGGGTACATTCAATAGCAGCAAATTCTAAGTGGAATCTCTGCACTTATGATGGCTGCAATTTAACCCTTGTGAGTGTAGATATCCACTATCAGGCCTAGACTTTAGCTTTAACTGGCTTAGTAGTATTCTGGGTGATGGGTGTCTGAGCTGTAGTCCCTAACCTTACAGCAGTGTCTTTAATGCGGGTATTCAGCTGTTAACTCTGCTGTCTGATTTCTTTCAAGTATTTGCCTGAGGATGACTTTAGTTCTCTCTCTGGAGAATACTTTACAGGAGCAAGAACTCTGACGTGTGCTTCCTCTCCTCTTTTTCTCAACAGGAACTCACCCTCTTGGCAGGAAGCAGGGCTAGCTCAGTTCTACCAAGAGGGGAGGAACAGAGTGGTTAGCCCTGTTCCTTGCCAGCCTTTTTCCATCCATTCCCTACTGGTAGATACAGCCAAGCATAAAAAATACATAACAGTATAAAACAATACAAACTATAAACATTTGTAGTACCATATGAGTACTACAGTTGGGCTGTTGTCTGAGCTGTGTCTTATAATTGGTCATTTGTGATCACCACATGATCAGGGCAGATTAGTATCCCTTGAAAAGAAACAATAAAGATTCTTATTGAATACCAGCAAATACAGATCTTAAAAAGCAAGCAAAACTTATCTGTATAACTCTTTATCACAAAAAAATAATGGAATACCCCTTTAATCAACTTTCACTCTTGCATGGGCCCTGCCACAATGATCTTGCCAAGGAACAGGCACAGGCCCCAAGAGCCCAAAAATACATTTACATATTTTTACCAATTATAAAAAAAAAAAAAAAAAAAAGTCATTTACATTGTAAATCAGTTCAATATTTGATCATTTCTGAGTTTTTTCATCATGTGCCCCTGAAAGGGGACATTTAAAATGTTGTGAATCTTGAATTATTTTCACAAAAGTCTCCTAAAATTGATTCTGTCAGAATGAGTGAAGTTTGAAGGATCTTGACCTTTACCATGTTGTTCCTAATTCCTTATGTCAGCCCATAGCTTTTATAATAAACTATTTGTAAGCAGAGACTATGCGCTCCTCATTCAGATCATACATGACAAAGAAGTGAATGACTGACCGCTTGATGGATTGCTAATAAGTATGGTCATTAATCAACGGGACAATGTGGCTTGACCTATTAACCCCTAAAAGTCATCATATACAATTGCCCTTTACTACAGTAGTCCTCTTCACATGGCATGGTATGTCACGACTATTGTGTTACTGACAGTTTATGGCAGCAAGTCACTTTTAAATGTCAGCCCATGGTGTCATGCGACAGTGTGAACCTATAGATTTTCATGTTATTCACAATGGAATGTTTGATGTATTGACGAGGGTAGGGTAGATACATACGAGCCCAAGGCTCAAGCACGTGGTCATGTTACAGCTCTGTATCAGTCCCAAGTTGTATTTATATGTGAATAGGTCTATAGGCTACTATTGTTCCTCCATTATGCCTTTAATTTCACTGTCATATTCCATTGGATGCCATATTACATAGATATTCCCCATAATGTTATGTTGCCATAGACACTAGGTCGCTCTAAAGTATGGAACTGTAGGGAGTGGGTGTTGCTGTACAGGCTCTGTACTATGTGTGTGAGGTCTTATACTGTGTAGGATACAGTCACAATTTAAGAAATAACCTAAAATCGATGAGAGGTGTGTTGCAAACTCGCAATCAACTGACCTTGTAAATTATTCACCAATAATTCAACAAAGCTGCTTGGATCAAGTAACATCAGCTGTAAGAAGATCTGGATGTTGTAACCTAAAGGGTATTCCAGTAGAAAAAACTGACTTCTATTGAAAGTGTGCAGTATAAAGTAAAAACCCAAAAGGTATAGTTATTAAATCTTTTCAGTAGTTTCCCACATAATCATTCGCCACTTACTGGTCTAAAATATGTTTATAGCTCACTGCCTAGTATTACATCTAGTAGTCCAACATCAGCTTGCAGGTTGAGCATGCTCGCTTCCAAGGTGTTATAGGTGGCTGCAGCTGGCAAATAATAGGAGAGGCTCAGCAGTGTGGA